>NC_084624.1:36981289-37006289 GCF_033978795.1 Nerophis ophidion | reverse complement strand
GACATTTTTAATTCTAAGAGAGACAAAACTCAAATAGAATTTAAAAATCCAAGAAAATATTTTAAAGACTTGGTCTTCACTTGTTTGAATAAATTATTTATTTTTTTTTTACTTTGCTTCTTATAACTTTCAGAAAGACAATTTTAGAGGAAAAAAACAAGCTTAAAAACGATTTTAAGATTTTTAAACAAATATACCTTTTTACCTTTTAAACTCCTTCCTCTTCTTTCCTGACAATTTAAATCAATGTTCAAGTAAATGTATTGTTTTTATTGTGAAGAATAATAAATACATTTGAATTGAATTCTTCATTTTAGCTTCTGTTTTTTTCGACGAAGAATATTTGTGAAATATTTCTTCAAATTTATGATTAAAATTTAAAAAAAATATTCTGGCAAATCTACAAAATCTGTAGAATCAAATTTAAATCTTATTTCAAAGTCCTTTGAATTTATTTTAAAAATGTTGTTCTGGAAAATCTAGAAGAAATAATGATTTGTCTTTGTTAGAAATATAGCTTGGTCCAATTTGTTATATTTTCTAACAAAGTGCAGAGTGGATTTTAACCTATTTAAAACATGTCATCAACATTCTAAAATTAATCTTAATCAGGAAAAAATACTAATGATGTTCCATAAATTATTTTCTTAATTTTTTCAAAAAGATTCGAATTAGCTAGTTTTTCTCTTTTTTTTTTTGTTTGAATTTTGAATTTTAAAGAGTCGAAATTGAAAATAAACTATGTTTCAAAATTAAATTTTCATTTTTTTCGTGTTTTCTCCTCTTTTAAACCGTTCAATTAAGTGTTTTTTTCATCATTTATTCTCAACAAAAAACCTCCCGTAAAAGGAAAAAAAATATACGACGGAATGACAGACAGAAATACCCATTTTTATATATATAGAAATTGGCTATTTCTGGCAATTTATTTAAGTGTGAAGTGAAGTGAGGTGAATTATATTTATATAGCGCTTTTTCTCAAGTGACTCTAAGCGCTTTACAAAGTGAAACCCAATATCTATTTTTTTTACATTTAAACCAGTGATTGCATACCAAACATACATGACTGCTTCTTTGGCCTAAAAACCAGCCCTTCCCAATGTTTTAAATGAGACCTATAATTCAAAAACACATTTTCTTACCTAATGCTACCTGTTTTTGTTTGATTGGGATTTGAAATTAAACCATTGCAGAGATATTTATAAAAACAATTTTGCCTTCTTTCCTTCTTCCTCCAAACAAGCTGTTCGGAATTTGCCCCATAAGTAAATGTTTTCCCAATTGCGACATTAGCGGATATCTCCGTATATGATAGAGATTTATCCAAAGTGCTTTGCGCATGTCCGCCATTGTAGTTGACATGGTCAATAAATTCCTTCCTTTTCTTTATCTTCTTGTTGTGGCCAGAGTGGCACATACATGCACATGTTTTCTGGGCTGTTGTCATTTCTAGACTCCATATTAAAGCGCTAAAAAATACTAAATGATGACGGGGCAAAGACACTGTCGAAGTGGAGGCACATAAATATGATTTTCCAGAAAACAGCGCATCCCGAAGAGACGGTCTGATAGTGGCTTGAAATAGTGTGTATCAAACTGGTAGCCCTTCGCATTAATCAGTACCCAAGAAGTAGCTCTTGGTTCCAAAAAGGTTGGTGACCCCTGTTGTAAACCAGATAATGATCCACTTCCTCGACGGTGTATCTTTCCAAGAGACAATATCACATCAGCAGTACAGTAGAGTAGTCTGTGTACAGCTTGTGTAGCCCTGGAGAATGAATCATCACATTGTTGTCGAAATTGTTTAAAAAAATGACAGTTCAGCATGAGTGTTGTAGTATGGGGGAGCTACGGTTCATTTTTGTGGAATAATGACTTCCAGCGTGATCTCTGACATTGTGAAGCAGAGTGTGACCCACTCCATTGGGAAAATGTATCTTTCCAAGGGACAACACTACATTAGCAGTACAGTAGAGTAGTCTGTGTACAGCTTGTGTAGTCCTGGAAAAGGAGTCATCACATTGTTGTCGAAATAGCCAACAACACAAGTGAGCAGCAAGATCATTACAGTAAAGCACGAGTGCTGTGGTATGGGAGAGCGATGGTTCATTTTTGGGAAACATGACTTGCAGCATGATTTTTGACATTGTGGAAAATGTATGACAGTGTATCTTTCCAATGGACAATACTGCAGTAGTAGTACAATAGAGTAGTCAATGTACAGCTTGTATGGATTGACAAGCCACTAAAAAAAAAGAGTCAACATGATTTTTGTGGAAATAGTCGACAATAGGAGTCCAGTCAGGATAGTTGGATAGTGTCAAAGTTTTGGGCTAATGCACGAGTGCTGCCGGAATGACATGAATTCCACTCTGACGTTCTGAAGCAGAGCATGATCCACTGCCCCTGGCTACTGAAAATGAGTCCACAATAATGAATGTGTGTCGCCTCGTTTTAGAGTGGCTAGTAAACCCATGCAAGCTGTACATTGACTACTCTACTGTGCCACTGCTGCAGTGTTGTCCCTTAAAGCAGTGGTCCTCAACCTTTTTGTATCCGCGGACTGGTCAACGCTTAATAATTTGTCCCACGGCCCGGGTGGGAGGGGGAGTCCTTTTTTTTTTGTCATGAAAAAGGGAGGTTTTTGTGGTCAGTGCACTAATTGTAAGTGTATACTGTGTTTTTTATGTTGATTTAATAAAATAATTTATTTATTTATTTTTTTTTTTTTTTAAGAAAAATTAATAAAAAATTCTTCTGCCACGGCCCGGTGGTTGGGGACCACTGCCCTAAAGGCCTACTGTAATGAGATTTGCTTATTCAAACGGGGATAGCAGGTCCATTCTATGTGTCATACTTGATCATTTCGCGATATTGCCATATTTTTGCTGAAAGGATTTAGTAGAGAACATCAACGATAAAGTTCGCAACTTTTGGTCGCTAACAGAAAAGCCTTGCCTTCACTGGAAGTCGCAGACGATGACGTCACCCGTTGGGGGCTCCTCACATTGTTTTTAATGGGAGCCTCCAACAAAAGAGCTATTCGGACCGAGAAAACGACAATTTCCCCATTAATTTGAGCGAGGATGAAATATTCATGTTTGAGGATATTGATAGCGACGGACTAGGAAAAAAAAAAAACGCGATTGCATTGGGACGGATTCAGATGTTTTTAGACACATTTACTAGGATAATTCTGGGAAATCCCTTATCTTTCTACTGTGTTGCTAGTGTTTTAGTGAGTTTAATAGTACCTGATAGTCGGAGGTGTACGTCCACGGGTGTCTTGACACCAGTGTCTCAGGGAAGTCGACGGCAGCTTTATGGACGGCGCAATCTCAGCTGATCTCCGGTAAGAAGCGACTTTTTACCACAATTTTCTCACCGAAACCTACTGGTTGACATTCGGTCGGGATCCATGTTTGCTTGACCGCTCTGATCCATAGTAAAGTTTCACCTCCGGGAATTTTAAACAAAGAATCACCGTGTGTTTGTGTGGCTAAAAGCTAAAGCTTCCCAACTCCATCTTTCTACTTTGACTTCTCCAATATTAATTGAACAAATTTCAAAAGATTCAGCAACACAGATCTCCAAAATACTGTGTAATTATGCCGTTAAAGCAGACGACTTTTAGATGTGTGTGTGTGCAGCCCTCATATTTCCTAACAGTCTGTGACGTCACGCGTACACGTCATCATTACACGACGTTTTCAAGAAGAAACTCCCGGGAAATTAAAAATTGCAATTTAGTAAACTAAAAAGGCTGTATTGGCATGTGTTGCAATGTTAATATTTCATCATTGATATATAAACTATCAGACTGCGTGGTGGGTAGTAGTGGGTTTCAGTAGGCCTTTAAGAAGATATACTGTCCTACAATTTTGCCAAGGCTGTTGGTTGTTTCCTTACTCGGGGCGGTTTAGCTCGGTTGGTAGAGCGGCCCTGCCAGCAACTTGAGGGTTGCAGGTTCAATTCCCGCTTCTGCCATCCTAGTCATTGCCGTTGTGTCCTTGGGCAAGACATTTTACCCACCTGCTCCCAGTGCCACCCACACTGGTTTGAATGTAACTTATATATTGGGTTTCACTATGTAAAGCGCTTTGAGTCACTAGAGAAAAAGCTGTATATAAATATAATTCACTTCACTTCACTACTCTTGTCTCTAAAAGTTCCAGTCTGCTAAAAGGGAAATCCGGGCATAAGGCGGGAGTCTTATAGCATAAAACAAGTAAGGTGCAGCGGCGTGAGGAAAAAGGTAAAAGGAAACGGAAACAAAACAAAAAAAGGGAGGAAATGGGCTACAGCTACCACAATAAAAGTCTATAAGAAAAATAAGAAGAAGAACACAGTTGGGAACAGCAGGCATTAATGATGGGAGTGGTCAGTACGCACCTGCCAACACCAGGAGGACTCGTCAGGTACAAATATGGAGACAAACTCTAATTGCAAACAGGTGCTCCCAGATGTCAATGGTCCAAACTAGCTTGAAAGAACAAACACAGATTGAGTACTCACATCATGATAGCAGATCAACAGAACCTATCCAAGGAAGTGGATCGTGCTTTGCTTCACAAGGTCATGTTGGCATTCATGTTTGTTCTCAATGAACCGTAGCCCCCCCCCATCCCAAACTTTCATACAAGCTGTGCACTGGCTACTCTAAAGAATGTCCAAGTATTTGTGTGCGGCCACACTTTGTCCACCCGTGCTTCCTTTTTGTGACAGCAGTTTAGGGAAGGCCATGTTTTGTTCGTGCTCAGAACAAACATGATCCAACACCGGTGACCTCTGACCTCACAATCACTCAAATATTGTCATAGATCACAGGTGTCAAACTCAGATCTGGCCGGCGACATCATTTTATCTGGCCTGCAAACACCTGGAAATGATATGTGCCTAAAAAGTACTTCATATTTTCTTACTAAATGTAATGGATTTTTTTCCATTTCGACAGAAAAAATATGTGTACTTTAATAAACTTTAATAGTATCCAATATTGCAACAAATATAACAGTATATTATCATACTTTCCAAACATGTTTTCTAAATAAAAATAAACAAAAATAAATAAATGGGTTGTACTTGTATAGCGCTTTTCTACCTTCAAAGTACTCAAAGCGCTTTGACACTACATCCACATTTACCCATTCACACACACATTGATGGAGGGAGCTGCCATGCAAGGCGCTAACCAGCACACATCAGGAGCAAGGGTGAAGTGTCTTGCTCAGGACACAACGGACGTGACGAGGTTGGTACTAGGTGGGGATTGAACCAGGGACCCTCGAATTGCGCACGGCCACTCCTCCACTGCGCCACGCCGTCCCAATACTTAACATTACAGCAAACTACCAATCGAATTAACAAAAGTTACTATACATTTCACCTTGTCCTTTACAGCATCCATCCATTCTCTGCCGCTTGTCCCTTTCGGGGTGGCGGGGGGCGCTGGAGCCTATCTCAGCTACATTCAGGTGGAAGGCGGCGTACACCCTGGACAAGTCGCCACCTCATCACAGGGCCAACACTGATAGACAGACAACATTCACACTCACATTCACACGCTAGGGAACATTTAGTGTTGCCAATCAACCTATCCCCAGGTGCATGTCTTTTTTTTTTTTTTTTTTGTCGTGAAAAAGGGAGTTTTTTTGGGTTGGTGCACTAATTGTAAGTGTATCTTGTGTTTTTATGTTGTTTTATAAAAACAATAAAAATTTAAAAAAATTATAAAAAAAAAAAAAAATTCTTCTGCGGTCCCCAACCACCGGTTTCCCTTTAGCCCCGGTGGTTGGGGACCGCTGCCCTAAAGGGAAATATTTGCAAATGATAGTCAGATCCTTTCTGAAGATGCCCAAGTTAAAGTTAAAGTACCAATGATTGTCACAAACATACTAGAAGTGGCGAAATTATTCTCTGCATTTGACCCATCACCCTTGATCACCCCCTGGGAGGTGAGGGGAGCAGTGGGCAGCAGCGGTGCCGCGCCCGGGTTTAATTTTTTGGTGATTTAACCCCCAATTCCAACCCTTAAAGGCCTACTGAAATGATATTTTCTTATTTAAACGGGGATAGAAAATCCATTCTATGTGTCATACTTGATCATTTCGCGATATTGCCATATTTTTGCTGAAAGGATTTAGTAGAGAACATCCACGATAAAGTTTGCAACTTTCGGTGCTAAGAGAAAAGCCTTGCCTCTACCGGAAGTCGCAGACGATGACGTCACATGTTTGATGGCTCCTCACATCGTCACATTGTTTATAACGGGAGCCTCCAACAAAAAGAGCTTTTCAGACATAGAAAACAACAATTTCCCCATTAATTTGAGTGAGGATGAAATATTTGTGTTTGAGGATATTGATAGCGATGGACTATAAAAAAAATTTTTTTTTTAAAGTTAAAAAAAAAAACAACGCGATTGCTTTGGGACGGATTCCGATGTTTTTAAACACATTTACTAGGATAATTCTGGGAAATCCCTTATCTTTCTATTGTGTTGCTTGTGTTTTAGTGAGTTTAATATTACCTGATAGTCAGAGGTGTGTCTCCACGGGTGTCTTGACGCCAATGTCTCAGGGGAGTCGGCGGCAGCTTCACGGACGGCCCAAGCTCAGCTTTTCTATGGTAAGAAGCGACATTTTAACCACAATTTTCTCACCGAAACCTGCTGGTTGACATTTGGTAGGGATCCATGTTCTCTTGACCGCGCTCTGATCCATAGTAAAGTTTCACCTCCAGGAATTTTAAACAAGGAATCACCGTATGTTTGTGTGGCTAAAGGCCAAAGCTTCCTAACTCCACCTTTCTACTGTGACTTCTCCAATATTAATTGAACAAATTGCAAAAGATTCAGCAACACAGATCTCCAAAATACTGTGTAATTATGCCGTTAAAGCAAGCGACATTTAGCTGTGTGCGTGCAGCGCTCATACTTCATAAAAACGTGTGACGTCTTGCGTACACGTCATCATTATACGACGTTTCCAAGACGAAACTCCCGGGAAATTTAAAATTGTAATTTAGTAAACTAAAAAGGCCGTATTGGCATGTGTTGCAATGTTAATATTTCATCATTGATATATCAACTATCAGACTGTGTGGTGGGTAGTAGTGGGTTTCAGTAGGCCTTTAATGCTGACTGCCAAGCAGGGAGGTAACGGGTCCCATTTTTATAGTCTTTGGTATGACTCAGCCGGGGTTCAAACTCAAGACCTACCAATCTCAGGGCGGACACTCTAACCATTAGGCCACTGAGTAGGGCTAAGCATTGGTGCACAAAACATGTTTACTGGTTTGTTTGAGTGTGAGACATTTGCAGGTAAAGCTGCCCAGAACAGAAGACCCTGGACACAGAAAGAGCTGAAGGCTGTCGAGAAGCACATGAAGGGATTCATCCCTTCTGGTATTGTACCAGGAAAGAGTGACTGTTTCAAATGTTTGGGAGCCGAACCGGAAGCTCTCAAAAACCGGGAATGGCAAGCCATGAAGTCCTATGTGTACAACTGCATTACGGCCTACAAAAGGAGATTGCAGGTAAAATAGTAGATTAAGAGATAATCAGCAAGGCTGGTTAAGTAGAACAGTTTTTTTTTATGTTAACAATGTTCAATGTTGTTCAAAATAAAAAAGTAAAAATGCAAGTTTAAATGAGTTTTCTTGAAAAGTGAAACGTGTTTTCCCGGCATTAGTAGTACTATAATACTGTAGGGTATCCATCCTTAGTTAAAACTACTTTATTTTTTTTCCCTTGTCTCCACAAGTGATGATCAAAAACTTGGTCCCCATTCAAAAAGACAACCAGTACGTGTGTGTGTGTGTGTGTGTGTGTGTGTGTGTGTGTGTGTGTGTGTGTGTGTGTGTGTGTGTGTGTGTGTTTGTTCTTGTATATCTACCCTTCTTGAGACATCAACAAATAAAAGTACCTTCCATATGAGGACCGGTGAACAAGTTAGGACCGACATCATGGTCCCAATACTGAAAATCCAATGCATCTAATACAGAATGTCTCATTTGCACCCCTGGTGGTGAAATCTATCAAAATTAGGGTGGTCCCAAAAAGGAGGGATTTTTTAAATTGACTGTTTTAAAAGTGCTCCCCATCTGGTCAACATATGAAATAACAAGTTTGTGTAAGAAATTGGCCTAATTTAATAATAATAATAATAATGATATGTATATAGAGAGATACAGTAAAAACGTGAAGTAAATAATGAAGATAAAAAACAATTATAAACAACAACAACAACAACAAATTACCTAAAAGTAGTCTTTTTCTTACAATGTGTCGACTTCTTTCTTGTAAAATTGGGAAATATTTCTCATAGTCCTTCTGCTTCTGTAATATTGCAATTTTTTCTCTGAAACTGATTGCTTTTTTATGTAAAATTATTACTTTTTAATGCAAGGTGGCGACATTTGCCTTATAAAATTGTGACTTTTATCCCATTATTCCCAATCTTTTTGTTGTTCTTGTAACATTGTGACATTTTTGGAGCAAAATTCCAATTATTACTATGACATTGCCAAAATGTTACAGTTTTCTGATAAAACTGTGACTTATGTCGAGTAAAATTACAACTCTTTACATAAAATTGAGGGAGCACGGTGAAACAGGGGTTAGTGCATGTGCCTCACAATACGAAGATACTGAGTTGTCCTGGTTCAATACCGGGCTTGGGATCTTTCTGTGTGGAGTTTGCATGTTCTCCCCGTGACTGCGTGCGTTCCTCCTGGGAACTCCGGCTTCCTCCCACCTCCAAAGACATGCACCTGGGGATAGGTTGATTGGCAACACTAAATTGGCCCTAGTGTGTGAATGTGAGTGTGAATGTTGTCTGTCTGTGTTGGCCCTGTGATGAGGTGGCGACTTGTCCAGGGTGTACGCCGCCTTCCGTCCGAATGCAGCTGAGATAGGCTCCTGTGACCCCAAACGGGACAAGCGGTAAAAAATGGATGGATGGATACATAAAATTGCCAAAATGTTAAGCTTTTCTTGTGAAATTGTGACTGTTACTGAGTAAAATTCCAACTTTGATCATAATATTGCACAAATGATCAGTTTTTATTGTAAAATCTTGACTCGCGTTCAGTTAAATGACAAATTTTATTAGAATACTGCTAAAATTATATGTTTTTCTTGTGAAATTGTGACTGTTACCGAGCAAAATTCCAACTTTGATCATAATATTGCACAAATGATCAGTTTTTATTGTAAAATCTTGACTCGCGTTCAGTTAAATGACAAATTTTATTACAATACTGCTAAGATTGAAAGTTTTTCTTGTGAAATTGTGACTGTTACCGAGCAAAATTCCAACTTTGATCATAATATTGCACAAATGTTCAGTTTTTTCTTGTACAATCTTGATTTGCGTTGAGTAAAATGACACATTTTATTACAATACTGCTAAAATTGTACGTTTTTCTTGTGAAATTGTGACTGTTACTGAGTAAAATTCCAACTTTGATCATAATATTGCACAAATGATCAGTTTTTATTGTAAAATCTTGACTCGCGTTCAGTTAAATGACAAATTTTATTAGAATACTGCTAAAATTATAAGTTTTTCTTGTGAAATTGTGACTGTTACCGAGCAAAATTCCAACTTTGATCATAATATTGCACAAATGTTCCGTTTTTTCTTGTACAATCTTGACTCGCGTTGAGTAAAATGACACATTTTGTTACAATACTGCTAAAATTTTTCTTGTGAAATTCCAACTAATTTTTTACCACAAGCTTTTTTATACTTGCATAGTATGTATATATTATTAATGTTGTAAATACAAATCTTTATATACCTAGAAAGGGTGGTCCTAAAGAGGGAAGCATTTTTCAGAAGTCTCAAGAAGGTAACAAATACAACAGTGCGTGCGTGTGTGTGTGTGTGTGTATGTGTGTGCGTGTGTGTGTGTGCGTGTGTGTGTGTGTGCGCGCGTGTAGTTTAAGTTTGCAGATCTGTGAAGATTCTGTTAAAGGAAAAAAAAAAAACAGTTAGACACAAGGACTCCTGTGGCCGCACTTTGTCCACTTGTTATGACTTAATGGAGCGCTGCCCCTTTAAAAAAATGTTTTAAAAACACGAGCCACTAAATCACGAAAGTGCTGCAAGGATTTTCTGTGCCAAGAAATCCGCTCAGATTCTCTGGGAGTTCACAACGAGGTTACGACTGTCTCTTGTCCTCGTTTCTTGTCTTCTTTTCCTCTACAATGAAGCAGACTGGTTGTAATGAAGAAGAAGGATGCTAATGTTGCTCAAAGACAAGGAGAACATTTGGACTGCGGCCCCAAAGAACAACATGGACCCTTTACGCTGGCAATGACTACTTCCTGGATGATGTCATAAAGTTTGCAACCTTCAAGAGTTCATCGACTTCTGCTGGCGTGAAAACATTCTGCATTCTCCCCAATACGCTTGCTTGTGCCTGTTGAACTAAAAAAACTCAATTAATTCTAGAAACATGTTGCAAAATAGTAGGAAAATGACAGAAAAAAAGGAAATTCTAGGATCATTTTTTAATAAGAGCAATATTTTGGATGGAAATAGAAACAGATCTAGACAAACTGGCGCAGAAACGTCTTGACAGACACAGAAACATGTCTTAATATAGAGCAACAATGTCTGTGCAAAATTTAACAAAAACATTTTAACAAAAAAGGGTTTTTATTAGACTTGAAAAATCAAAAAAATTCTATAAAAAAATCTAAAAAAATTTTTTTGAAGTAAGCTCAAAAACTTGGGGGTGTTTAAAAAATTTTTTTTATGAAACTTTGAAACAACTTTTAAAAAAAATTATAATAATTTTGGTGGAAAAATCAGGAAAATACATCAAACGGCCACCAAAAAGTAAAAATAAATATTGGAATAAAAATGGAAAAAAATAGGCAAACTAATTGGTAATGAAATTTAAAAATAAATAAATTAATTAATTAATAAACCAACCAAAACAAAATCCAAATACATAAAAATACTTAAATATAAAAATATTATATATTTGTTAATACAAAAATATTTTTAAAAAAATTAAGCAAACATAATTTAAAAAAAATTGTGAAAAATACAAAAATTAAAACAATTATAGGACAAAATTAAGACAAATAAACCAAACAAGCGCCATAAGAATAAATATATTTAGATAAAAATAGATTAATCTTAAGGGGAAAAAAAACACATCAAACAAACAATGCTCGGTGAGCAATGTTTTGGAAAATAATAAACACTTGGGATTTTTTTTTTTGTTTTTTTTTTTTTGACAAAAGTCTAAACATTAAAATGATTCTTGGCAAAAAACTAAAATATATTCAAGCCCCTAACCCTCCCTTAAAGGCTAACATTATCACAACTTCAGAAGGTTAAAACCAATAAAAATCAGTTCCCAGTGGCTTATTTTATTTTTCTAAGTTTTTTTCAAAATGTTACCCATCATGGAATATCCCGAAAAAAGACTTTAAAGTGCCTGAGTTTCGCTATCTGTAAATCCACCGTCCATTTTCCTGTGACGTCATTTAGTGACTGCCAATTTTCCAGCTTTTACAGCTGGAAAGTTTGAAAACAAATCATTGCGTTCTAAAGTGTTTAAAAGTGTCAAATAAACCAAAAAATACATAAAGAAATAAATATTACCCGGATGATTTATAAAAATGTCACAGACTGACTGCTGTCACCTGATAGTTTTTTTCACCCTAAAAAAAAAAAAAGCCTGAGCGAGATTTTATTTTTACTCAACAAAAAAAATCTCTATTTATATTAAAATAAGCAAAATAACAAACTGAGCAAACTATAGGGCATGGGTGTCAAACTCTGGCCCACCGTGTAATTTAATTTGGCCCTTGAGGCAATATCCATTTAGCATTAGAGCTGGCCCGCCGGTGTTATACAGCGTCGGTGCCGCTGTAACACCGCATTCACCGTTAATACTCATACTTGCCAAATCTCCTAATTTTCCCAGTAGACTCCCGAAGTTCAGTGCCCCTCCCAAAAATCTCCCGGGGCAACCATTCTCCCGAATTTCTACCGATTTCCACCTGGAAAACTATATTGGGGGGGTACATTTAAGGCACTGCCTTTTGCGTTCTCTACAACTTGTCGTCGCGTCCGCTTTTCCTCCATACTAACAGCGTGTCACATAATATTTGTGGCTTTTACACACACACACACACACACACGCACAAGTGAATGCAAGGCATACTTGGTCAACAGCCATACAGGTCACACTGAGGGTGGCCGTATAAACAACTTTAGCACTGTTACAAATATGCGCCACACTGTGAACCCACGCCAAACAAGAATGACAAACACATTTCGGGTGAACATCCGCACCGTAACACAACAGAACAAATACCCAGAACCCCTTGCAGCACTAACTCTTCCGGGAAACTTCCAGCAAACTGACCAATAATTAACGTTTTATTCATGCATTTTCTCTTGCTACTTCAAGGCTTGAATGTTTGGTTCATTCATTATTATTTTATTTTGAAATGTATTATTAGCCTGTGGAAAATTTTTTATATTTACCTCAGAAGATTGCAAATAGAAAAAAAAGGCATAAATGTTTATTGAAATTTTATTTGATATGCCATTGATATTTTTTAAATTATTATTATTATTATTTGAAACTGGATTTTGCATGTCACTAAAGTTATATAAGCCTGGCTTGTTCAATATTTAATGCAAAACTTGTTTGGGTCCCTATTAAAAGGTTAATTTGTCCCGTTTAAAATTTTGGCCCACTCTGTATTTGAGTTTGACACCCCTGTCTTAGGGCAAGGCCTTTTTTTCAAGATACTCTTCGGAAAAAATGTTGTTAACTGGGAACCCTCTCAGCTCTCCTCTTGTCTGGTGTCTTCTCTTCCTTTCATGATCTTTGCAGCATTTTATAGTCCACATAATTGAAGCATAAAGCAAGATTTAGCCTTGCATTGTTGGCATCTTGTGAGCTTCTCTGTCCTTATCAGCTTGCTGTCACGCCCACCAGGGCGCCCTCTTTAATGCACGCACACAAACACTCCTCCACGCTCATTCATTCCAAGAAGAAAACACTCCCATTGTTTCATTAGCGGCCATGATGATGATGATGATGATTATGTCATCACTAAAGGTGCGTCACGGTTTTAAAAGTAGTTCCTGACTGCTTCTAGGAAAGAAGGGGTGTTACTTTACTGGCTATTTTGAACCTAAAGATCCAACTTCCTGTCCTGTCTATGACCAACGGTAGCTAAAGCAAAGCAACCAGTGAATGTTTTTTTTTTTTGCTAGTTTTTTTCTCTGTTGAGAAAAGCCAAAAAGGCTGAGTCAGAGATGGCATCTCTTCCGGGGGCAGGGAGCAGAGTCGCTCTGCTTTGAAAACGGGCACCTCCTCAGGGAGCCCCGCATTGGGGCCTCTCTGCCCTGCTGGCTGCCTGGCGAAGGACAGTGCGGACCTGACTCCTGTAGACTTCTGGAGGACTCTCAACCCCGTGAAGCCTTTCGCTTATTGAGTTTTCCCGTCTGTCCGGGGGAACATCCATGTACAAAACGCAATGTTAGCACAACACAAGTGTAGTACTTATGCCAGGCCACCAGTTGGCGATGTCACTGCACAAAACTACACTTCACGGCTTTCCCTCCATGGGATATTCTATCCATCCATTTTGCTACCGCTTGTCCCTTTTGGGGATGCGGGGGGGCGCTGGAGCCTATCTCAGCAGCATTCGGGCGGAAGGCGGGGTACACACTGGACAAGTCACCACCTCATCACAGGGCCAACACAAAAAGACAACATTCACACTCACATAATAATAATAATAATGATAATAATGGATTAGATTTATATCCATCCATCCATCCATTTCTACCGCTTATTCCCTTTTGGGGTGGCGGGGGGCGCTGGAGCCTATCTCAGCTGCATTCGGGCGGAAGGCGGTGTACACCCTGGACAAGTCACCACCTCATCACAGGGCCAACACAAATAAACAACATTCACTCTCACATAATAATAATAATAATAATAATAATGGATTAGATTTATATCGCGCTTTTCTATTGTTAGATACTCAAAGCACTCACAGAGAAGTGGGAACCCATCATTCATTCACACAATTGTGGTGGTAAGCTACATTTGTAGCGACAGCTGCCTTGGGGTGGACTGACGGAAGCGTGGCTGCCAGTTTGCGCCTACGGCCCCTCCGACCACCACCAATCATTGATTCATCATTCATTCACCTGTGTGAGCGGCACCGGGGGCAAAGGGTAAAGCGTCCTGCCCAAGGACACAACGGCAGCGATTTGGATGTCAATAGGTGGGAAACGAACTTGCAACCCTCAGGTTTCTGGCACGGCCGCTCTACCCACTACGCCATGCCGCCCCAAACATTCACAGTTTTATTGGTTTTATTGTTCAACACGCAAGGAATATCACTCGAATATTGGGAACAGGTGGGTGCCATGATTGGGTATAAAAACAGCTTCCCACAAAATGCTTAGTCTTTCACAAGAAAGGATGGGGCGAGGTACACCCCTTTGTCCACAACTGCGTGAGCAAATAGTCAAACAGCTTAAGAAGAACGTTTCTCAAAGTGCAATTGCAAGAAATTTAGGGAATTTCAACATCTACGCTCCATAATATCATCGAAAGGTTCAGAGAATCTGGAGAAATCACTCCACTTAAGTGGCATGGCTTCGATCCCTCAGACAGCACTGCATCAAAAACCGACATCAGTCTCTAAAGAATATTACCACATGGGCTCAGGAACACTTCAGAAAACCACTGTCACTGAATACAGTTCGTCGCTACATCTGTAAGTGCAAGTTAAAGCTCTACTATGCAAAGCGAAAGCCATTTATCAACAACATCCAGAAATGCCGCCGGCTTCTCTGGGCCCGAGATCATCTAAGATGGACTGATGCAAAGTGGAAAAGTGTTCTGTGGTCAGACGAGTCCACATTTCAAATTGTTTTCGGAAATATTCGACATCGTGTCATCCGGACCAAAGGGGAAGTGAACCATCCAGACTGTTATCGACGCAAAGTTCAAAAGCCAGCATCTGTGATGGTATGGGGGTGCATTAGTGCTCAAGTCATGGGTAACTTACACATCTGTGAAGGCACCATTAATGCTGAAAGGTACATACAGGTTTTGGAACAACATATGCTGCCATTTAAGCGCCGTGTTTTTCATGGACACCCCTGTTTATTTCAGCAAGACAATGCCAAGCCACATTCAGCACGTGTTACAACAGCGTGGCTTCGTAAAAAAAGAGTGCGGGTACTTTCCTGGCCCGCCTGCAGTCCAGACCTGTCCCCCATAGAAAATGTGTGGCGCATTATGAAGCGTAAAATACGACAGCGGAGACCCCGGACTGTTGAACGACTGAAGCTCTACATAATACAAGAATGGGAAAGAATTCCACTTTCAAAGCTTCAACAATTAGTTTCCTCAGTTCCCAAACATTTATTAAATGTTGTTAAAAGAAAAGGTGATGTAACACAGTGGTGAACATGCCCTTTCCCAACTACTTTGGCACGTGTTGCAGCCATGAAATTCTAAGTTAATTATTATTTGCAAAAAAAATAAAGTTTATGAGTTTGAACATCAAATATTTTCTCTTTGTAGTGCACTCAATTGAATATGGGTTGAAAAGGATTTGTAAATCATTGTATTTCCTTTATATTTACGTCTAACAGAATTTCCCAACTCATATGGAAACGGGGTTTGTACATATATACGTATATATGTGTGAAGAGCCAACAGTACTTAGTATAATGTGATATTATATACAGTACTCCACGTGGTAATGAATGCGCTAAAAGACATTTTTGAAACACACACACATATACACATATATAAAAAAAAAATATATGTATATATATATATATATATATATATATATATATATATATATATATATATACGTATATGTACACATATATACATATATGTACATATATATATATGTATACATATACATATATACATACATATACATGAATACATACATATATACTGTATATACAAATATGTATATACATATAAACATATATATACATATACAGTACATATGTATACATGTACATTTATATATACATATACATATGTATATATACATATATATATACATATATATATATATATATATATATATATATATATATATATATACATATATATATATATATACATATATATATACTTATATGTACATATATATACATATATGTACATATATATACATGTATACATATACATATATACATACATATACATAAATACATACATATACATATATACTGTATATACAAATATGTATATACATATAAACATATATATACATATATACAGTACATATGTATACATATACATTTATATATACAGTAGATATACTGTATATACATTTACATATGTATATATACAGTACATATATATACATATATACATATAAATACATGTATATATATATACATGTATATACATAAATATATATACATGTATATACATATATATACACATGTATATACATATATATATATATATATATATATATATATATATATATATACGCAAAATTGTCAAATGTTTTATATAGCCTATATGGGGTTGTATACAAGAACATATTCTGTAATTTATAATAATATAAAACATTTTAAAAAATGTTTTATTGTTTTTTCCAGACTCTGCAAGGAAAGAAGAAAATGCTTGTAAAAATCTCTCAGGATGAATAAAGGTTTGCTTTAATGTTTAAAAAATATTGAAGCAAACCCAAACAAATTAAACCAAAAAAAAAAAAGAAAAGGCAGCATGTCAATTTGTCACCAACAATGGCAACGTTTTCATTCTTGAGGATGTCCGCATTCATTTCTAACAACAGCACAACAATCTAGTGGACTGCATTTTAACACATTCTTCAAATTCGCCCCAAAAAAATCCAGATAAATAAAATATTATAATCTTGTCGGATTGCTTATGAAGCTTTTTTTAGGACACCACCCTTCAACTAGGGGGATGTGCAGTGAGACAAAACAAACACACCCCTGGAATCTTCACCTTGTTGAGGCGTGAAACAAAAAATAAAAAATAAAAATTTCTAGGTATTTTTGAATCCAGTTTTAATGCTGAACTTTACATGAGGCGTCTTCTGTTTGCCCGCTTGTTTGAAATGAGCATTTACGTGCGCTTGACTAGTTTGGAAACATGTGCGTACCTTAGTGAGAAGAGCTGAGCCTCATTTTTCAACAAGAAAAAGAAAGAACATGTTATTAATATACCCTGTTTCAACCAAACATACAGTAAGAGCTAGCAGGAAGAAGAAGACATGGGAAAGCTTGACGGTCTACTCTACTTCCATCACTTTATTCCAATCATACAACAAGGGGAGAGTCATAAATATTCTCTTCTGATTGATAAAAGTCGGCACTTGAAGGCGAATGTGATTCCAGTTGTGGAAAGAGAAAAAAAAAAAAAGGGATCAAAGTATCCTTAGAAAGACGAATGATGACGTTTAAACACTGCTCTCCAAAGCCTGCAGAGGGAAATCCTTGATTGGTTCTTTGCATCCAAAATGGATCATCCTGGTCCTGCTTCCGGGAGGATTCTCCTCTTTAAAAGGTCCAAAGCTAGCTACTCCATGCCTTGCTCAGAGGAAGTGTCTGGGAGAGCAAAGAATCAAACATCGCCCACTTCCATACCAGAAGGAAGAGTCATCCTCAAGCCAAGGCCATCGGACACCAAGGCTCCCCCCTCACCGAGGCCACGTCCGAGGTCTGAGTCAGGCCGCCGTACAGACCGTCCGCTCCCGGGTACTTGAGGACCGAGCCTTCCCCCGAGGTGGGCAGCACGGATGAGCTGACCTGTATGCGGCGTCACAACAAAACCTTCACCTTTTTTTTGTCTGGAATGTTGGCCGACTCAGCACGTTTTAAAAAAACAAAACGTAATTGAAAATTTTTAGCCACGTACCCCAGACACCTGCGTGGACGGAGAGCTGGTCTTTGAGCAGTCCTCGGAGTTGGACGAAGACGTGGACGTTGGCGTGATGGACACAGAGTTGTTACCTCCTGGAAAACACAACACCGCTTAAAGGCCTACTGAAACCCACTACTAGCAACCACACAGTCTGATAGTTGATATATCAATGATGAAATATTAACATTGCAAAACATGCCAATACGGCCTTTTTAGTTTACTAAATTGCAATTTTAAATTTCCCGGGAGTTTTGTATTGAAAACGTTGTGTAATGATGACGTGTACGCAAGACGTCACAGGTTTTTAGGAAATATTAGCGCTGCGCACACACACACAGCTAAAAGTCGTCTGCTTTAACGGCATAATTACACAGTATTTTGGACATCTGTGTTGCTGAATCTTTTGTAATTTGTTCAATTAATATTGGAGGAGTCAAAGTAGAAAGATGGAGTTGGGAAGCTCTAGCCTTTAGTCACACAAACACACGGTGATTCCTTGTTTAAAATTCCTGGAGGTGAAACTTTACTGTGGATCAGAGCATGAATGACAACATGAATCACAACGGAATGTCAACCAGCAGGTTTCGGTGAGAAAATTGTAGTTATGAAGTTGCTTCTTACCGGAAAGAAGCTGAGCTTGTGATGTCCATAGCTGCCGTCGATTCCCCTGAGACATTGGCGTCAAGACACCCGTGGAGACACACCTCTGACTATCAGGTACTATTAAACTCACTAAAACACTGGCAACACAATAGAAAGATAAGGGATTTCCCAGAATTATCCTAGTAAATGTGTCTAAAACCATTTTAATCTGTCCCAATGCAATCGGGTTTTTTTTTCTTTTTTGTTTTTTCTAGTCCGTCGCTATCAATATCCTCGAACACGAATCTTTCATCCTCGCTCAAATTAATGGGGAAATTGTTGTTTTCTCGGTCCGATCAGCACTTTTTGTTGGAGGCTCCCATTAAAATCAATGTGAATATGTGAGGAGCCATCACACATGTGACGTCATCGTCTGCGACTTCCAGTAGAGGCAAGGGTTTAGTCTTAGCATTGAAAGTTGCTAACTTTATCATGGATGTTCTCTACTAAATCCTTTCAGCAAAGATATGGCAATATTGTGAGATGATCAAGTATGACACATAGAATGGACCTGCTATCCCCGTTTGAATAAGAAAATCTCATTTCAGTAGGCCTTTAAGCCTCTAAAATAAAATGATGCTTACCTGTCTTTGTTATACTGTAAACAGGCCTTTTCTATCTTAGCTGGATTGTTGTATAACTCCATCCATCCATTTCTATCGCTTGTCCCTTATGGGGTCGCGGGGGGTGCTGCAGCCTATCCCAGCTACACATGGGCGGAAGGCGGGGTACACACTGGACAAGTCATTTCCATAAAAATAAAAGAATCACAACACTAAGATAAGATTCAAGAATTTAGCTGTAAATATTTTATTTTAATTATTTAATTATTTTTATTGTTTTTATTTCATAAAAGTGTTGTCTTTTTTTAAATATAGCAATAAAACAATAAAAAAAAACATACTGTATTTCCTTGAATTGCCGCAGGGCATATAGTATGCGCCTGCCTTAAATTACTCAAACTCGCTTTGCAAAATAATTAGCGAATGCTTAGTATTACCACCTGGTCAAACTCGTGACGTCACAAGTGACACTTCCCCTGTCATCATTTTCAAAATGGAGGAGGCGGATTTCAATACCGGTAATTTGAAATCGCATAAAGGGAAGAAGATTAAGAGCTATTCAGTAGGATTTAAGGTCCAAGCTTACATCACACTCAAATGTTTACTGCATGCCTTTGGTAAGTGCCAGAATGAGAAGAGGTTTTTAAAATAATTAGCGCATGCTTACTTTTACCGCATGCCTTTGGTAAAAGCAGGTGTGAGAAGACGTTTTAAATTAATTAGCGCCCCGGCTGCAATTCAAGGAAATACGGTATTATTACCAGAAAAAAGTTACAATTAATTCAGAATAAAAATACTAAAAAACAAAAAAAACTTTACTATATTAGATTTTGACTTTCTTTAGTGTTATTCAACATTGTACTTTACAATGCAATGACAAATTATGAGGCCATATGGGGAAAAATAATGACAATTTCAGAAAGAAAAACATTATAGTATTATTATGAGACAAAATTCATTGTTAATCCAGAATAAATGTCAAAATGTATTTGATTATATAAGAATATATAATTTAATTATCTGTATAATACATTGTTTTGTACTTGAATATTGTCATTTTATAAGAATACATTTACTCTACCAACCGGTAGAGTGGCCGTGCCAGCGACTTGAGGGTTCCAGGTTCAATCCCCGCCTCTGCCATCCTAGTCTCTGCCGTTGTGTCCCTGGGCAAGACACTTTACCCACCTGCTCCCATTGCCACCCACACTGGTTTAAATGTAACTTAGATATTGGGTTTCACTATGTAAAAGCGCTTTGAGTCACTAGACAAAAGAGCTATATATAAAAAACTCACTTCACTTCACTACAATGGAATAAAAAAACAAAAAGAAATAGAAACAAAATCCAAATACCTAGAAACAATGCAAATTTTTTTTTGCAAAAAAATAAAATATCAATAGATATAAAAGAAATCCACATTTTTGAAGAAGATGTTTTTTATGAATATTTTTTTTATGTTTTTGTCGTGATTTAGTAAAAATAAAAGCACAATATTAACAAAGTTGTGACATTGCAAAGAACCAAGCTGTAATGTTATGTCTTAATTAAGTTTTAAACTTACGAATAAAAGTCATGTTGTTGTGAAAAAATTATAATGTATATATATATATATATATATATATATATATGAAAAACATACAGTACAGGCCAAAAGTTTGGACACCTTCTCATTCAATTTGTTTTGTTTTCTTTATTTTCCCGACTATTTACATTGTAGATTGTCACTGAAGGCATCAAAACTATTAATGAACACATGTGGGGTTATGTACTTAACAAAAAAAGGTGAAATAACTAAAAACATGTTTTATATTCTAGTTTCTTCAAAATAGCCACCCTTTGCCCTGATTATTGCTTTGCACACTCTTGGCATTCTTTCGATGAGTTTCAAGAGGTAGTCACCTAAAATGCTTTTCACTTCACAGGTGTCATAGTTGTGATGCCTTCAGTGACAATCTACAATGTAGGTCAGGGGTCACCAACACGGTGCCCGCGGGCACCAGGTAGCCCGTAAGGACCAGATGAGTAGCCCGCTGGCCCGTTCTAAAAATAGCTCAAATAGCAGCACTTACCAAAGTGTTTTTTAAATTGTATTTATTTACTAGCAAGCTGGTCTCGCTTTGCTCGACATTTTTAATTCTAAGAGAGACAAAACTCAAACAAAATTTGAAAATCCAAGAAAATATTTCAAAGACTTGGTTTTGATTTGTTTAAATAAATTAATTTGTTTTTTTTTACTTTGCTGCTTATAACTTTCAGAAAGACAATTTTTTTAGAAAAAATCCATCCATCCATCCATATTCTTCCGCTTATCCGAGGTCGGGTCGCGGGGGCAACAGCCTAAGCAGGGAAACCCAGACTTCCCTCTCCCCAGCCACTTCGTCTAGCTCTTCCTGGGGGATCCCGAGGCGTTCCCAGGCCAGCCGGGAGACATAGTCTTCCCAACGTGTCCTGGGTCTTCCCCGAGGCCTCCTACCGGTTGGACGTGCCCTAAACACCTCCCTCGGGAGGCGTTCGGGTGGCATCCTGACCAGATGCCCGAACCACCTCATCTGGCTCCTCTCGATGTGAAGGAGCAGTGGCTTTACTTTGAGTTCCTCCCGGATGACAGAGCTTCTCACCCTATCTCTAAGGGAGAGCCCCGCCACACGGCGGAGGAAACTCATTTCGGCCGCTTGTACCCGTGATCTTATCCTTTCGGTCATGACCCAAAGCTCATGACCATAGGTGAGGATGGGAACGTAGATCGACCGGTAAATTGAGAGCTTTGCCTTCCGGCTCAGCTCCTTCTTCACCACAACGGATCGGTACAACGTCCGCATTACTGAAGACGCTGCACCGATCCGCCTGTTGATCTCACAATCTCACAATTTTTTTATTCTTTTTTTTTTTTTTGGAGAAAAAATACAATCTTAAAAATGATTTTAGGATTTTTAAACACATACCCTTTTACCTTTTAAATTCCTTCCTCTTCTTTCCTGACAATTTAAATCAATGTTCAGGTAAAATATATATATATATATTGTAAAGAATACTGAATACATTTTAATTTAATTCTTCATTTTAGCTTCTGTTTTTTTGACAAAGAATATTTGTGAAATATTTCTTCAAACTTATTATGATTAAAATTTTAAAAAATATATGCTGGCAAATCTAGAAAATCTGTAAAATCTAATTTAAATCTTATTTCAAAGTATTTTGAATTTCTTTTAAAATTTTTGTTCTGGAAAATCTAGACGAAATAATGATTTGTCTTTGTTAGAAATACAGCTTGGTCCAATTTGTTATATATTCTAACAAAGTGCAGATTGGATTTTAACCTATTTAAAACATGTCATCAAAATATATATTCATTGTGAGAAATCATTATGAGGATTAGTGTTATTAATAATAACAGAGTTAAAGGTAAATTGAGCAAATTGGCTAATTGTGGCAATTTATTTAAGTGTGTATCAAACTGGTAGCCCCTCGCATTAATCAGTTCCCCAGAAGAAGCTCTTGGTTTCAAAAAGGTTGGTGACCCCTGATGTAGGTAGTCATGAAAATAAAGAAAATACATTGAAATGAGAAGGTGTGTCCTATGTAAGAAATTAGGTATAAGGTTATGTGAAAAAAATCTGAAATTACAAGAAAAAATTTCGTTTGAGAACAAACATCACAATATGGCAGGAAATTGAAAAAAACTCTTGTGGAAATAAAATGTATGTGAAAAAAGTCGCAATTCATAGAGAAAAAATAATGACGTCGTGATATAACGAGAAAAAGCAATTTTTCCAAACTGAAAGTCAAAATAATAAATACTAATAAAATATATGTAAAACAATCAATAAATCATTAAAATATTAATAATAACAATTAGAAAGGTAAAAAAGTTTTTGGGAAGAAAAATCCATAATATTACTTGAAAAACAATGTAATTTGATCAAATTAATTCAGAAAATTACAATAATTAATTTGTAATTTGACGATAACGAGAATAAAACGTGATGGTATTTCTAGCTTAAAGAAAAGCTATCAAGGGGGCAGAACAAAGACCATGTTATTATTTTTGAATAGTCAAAACATATCCGTCTGGCTATGTGCTTTGTGTACACGACAAAAGCTACCACGAGCTACAGCAACCAGAGCCAGCAAACAAAACAAGCAAAGGTACAGCTGAGCAGGTACAGTGAGGAAGATGCACAGCCGTGTATTTGTCAATCATGGACGTCAATCATGGACACTGAGACGTGACACGGAGAAATCCCACAGACTCACTGGATTGTTTACCCCAGGAGCAAAAGGTCGCTGCGAGCGGCTCAGACATCAAAAAATTACAGCGCATCTGGACAGTATTCACAACGCTTCACTTATTCCACATTTTTGCACGTTACAACTTTTTTCTAAAAAGGAATAAATTCATTTGTGTCCTCAAAATGATGTACACACAAGTCACCACAATGACGATGTGAAAATTGACAAGGCATTTATTCGTAAAAGCTTTCAAAATGCACCTGAAAGACTCTCAGACCGTAAGGACAAAATTCTCTGGTGTAATGAGACAAAGATTGAACTCTTTTGCGTGAATGCCAGGCGTCATGTTTGACGAAAACCAGACACCACTCATCACCAGGTTTACACCATCCCTACAGTGAAGCATGGTGGTGGCAGCATCATTATGCGGGGATGGTTTTCAGCAGCAGGAGCTGGGAGACTAGTCACGATAGAGGGAAAGATCAATGCAGCAATGTACAGAGACATCCTGGATGAAAACCAATGCTTCCCATCCAACCCGATGGAGTTTGAGAAAAGGAATGAGGAGCAGAATGGGCAAAACTGCCGAAAAATAGGTGGGCCAAGCTTCTTGCATCGTATTCGAAAATACTTGAGCAAAAGGCTGTGTATACTTAGGCTGTGATGTTTTGTGTTTTTTATTTTCAATAAATTTGCAAAATTAACCTACTCAGTGGGATAGTGGTGTCCACCCTGAGATCGGTAGGTTGTGAGTTCAAACCCCGGCTGAGTCATACCAAAGACTACAAAAAAATGGGACCCATTGCCTCCCTGCTTGGCACTCAGCATCAAAGGTTGGAATTGGGGGTTAAATCACCATAAATTATTCCCGGGCGCGACACCGCTGCTGCCCACTGCTCCCCTCACTTCCCAGAGGGTGATCAAGGGTGATGGGTCAATTGCAGAGGACACATTTCACCACGCTTAGTGTGTGTGTGACAATCATTGGTACTTTAACTTTAAAATTAAATAGAACCTGTTTAAAGGTATGTATTCCATTTTGGAATAAGGCTGTAACACATACAAATTTGGAAAAAAATTAAGCGCTCTGAATACTTTCCGGATGCACTGTATAATCAAATCATCGATAGTCTTGACATTTGTGATATTTGAGATGCAGAAGACCCCACAAAGTACCTCAAAAATAATGACCTATTAGTATATATACATATATATAGAGAGAGAGAGATATATCTGATCATATTGGCCTGCTGATATTTTTGGCCGATAAATGCTTGAAAATGTAATATCGGAAATGATCCGTATCGGCTTCAAAAAGTTTTTTTAAAACGCCACTGTACGGAGCGGTAAGTACAAAGCAGTTGTGTCTCCAAGTCAGCAGCCCCTCCTCCTCTCCCCACACACAACACAGGAGTTGACGACTGCAGCATAAGAGGTTTACTGGCGACGCTTAATGACCTCATCAAACCGCCGCGCACGGAGCATAACAAAATCAATAGTGTGTTGTTGCCGGTGCTGTAGCCGTGGCTTGCAAGCTAGCGAGCTCAGTGACTGAGTTACAACACCATTTCTATGGTGTGGGATTATTCTAAAGTGTGTCCGATGGATAAAAAACTGGCAAT
>NC_084624.1:36941289-36976289 GCF_033978795.1 Nerophis ophidion | reverse complement strand
TTTAAAAAATCTACTAATAAGCCCTTTTAAAAACTACTAATAAGTCATTTTACAAACTACTAATAAGTCATTTTACAAACTACTAATAAGTCATTAATAATACGTAATTTTACAATTTCTTACAAAAGCCACTTAATCTGTGACAATTTATCAAGGAAAAGTGGTAATAGTACAAGCATTAGGTCATGATTTTACAAGAGAACCTGTTGCAGTTTATGAAAAACACAATTTGAAATATTCCGGAGGAAAAATTTAACTGTAAGAATCAACTTGGATTCTTATGCAAAGAAGTCTGAAGGCTAAGAGAAAAGAGTCATTGTCATTATTTTCCTGTTTTGAGAAACTATTTTTAACATAGCATTTTTTTCCCTATTCATTAAAATAAGCATGGATGTTGATTAGAAAGGACTTTGAATGCTGTGAGAAAAAGTTACAGTTTTTTATCATTTGGGTTATTTTTATTCAATATTTTAGAAACAATTTCTCATACAGTAACTCATTTAAAATATATATATTTTTATAACAAAAAACGTGTATATTTATGTGAAAGATGCTGCAAGGAAAAAAGTCATGATATGTACCATTTTGATTTGACATGCATAACAATACATTTCGACATTTATATGGACATTTATACAAAAAAAAGTCTGGAGGCTAAGAGAAAATGTCATAATATTTGCCATTTTTACCTATTTTTCCCACTGTTTTTAAAATCCTATTTTTATAAGAATAAACATACATAATTTTGCTAAAAAAAATAAAATAAAAATAAAAAGTCTTAATGCTGTGTGTAAAAAGTTGTAATATTTGTATCTTAATTTGATGTCCCCAGGTTTAGCAATAATTTATAACAATATTACTGTTTTATCACAATTTATGCATAAAATATTTTATAACAATACATTTCTACATTAATGCAAAAGACTTTGAATGCTTGCATATAATTTTACTTTGCTTTTTTTAATTTTATTTTTAGAAAATATGTTCCTGAAAGGGATAAGCGGTACAAAAACGGACGGATGGATGGATGTCTTATACAGTAGACAATTTTTAAATAATTATTTTTGCAAGAATAAACTTATGCAAAATAATTGACTCTTACAAGGAAAACAATTAATAATATGTGGGTTCTGCAGCCCTTTAAGACACTTGTGATTTAGGGCTATATAAATAAACATTGATTGATTGATTGAATATTTGCCATTTAGTTTTTCCCCTATTTCGTAAAACATTTATTATACAGTAATTGATTTAAAGATAATACTTTTCTAACAAGAAACTTGTATATTTATGCGAAATAAGTCTAAATCTTACAAGGAAAAACAAGTAATATTTGCAATTTTTGGTTATTTTTTCCTTATGGTTTTAGAAACAATTTCTTATACAGAAATGTATTTATTTACTTTAACAATAAACTTGTACATTGGTGAAAAGAAGTCTGAATGCTATGAGAAAAAGCATATTTATGTTTGTAATTAGTTTTTTTTATTTATAGAAACTATTTCTCAAACAGTCATTAATTGAAGAATGTTTTTTTTAATGAATTCTGAATTGTGCAAGAAAACCAACA
Organism: Nerophis ophidion; assembly: GCF_033978795.1. Classification (NCBI taxonomy): domain Eukaryota; kingdom Metazoa; phylum Chordata; class Actinopteri; order Syngnathiformes; family Syngnathidae; genus Nerophis; species Nerophis ophidion. The sequence continues at coordinate 36,974,719 of NC_084624.1, read as the reverse complement.
TTTTATCAGAAAAAACTGTCTAAATATTTGTTGAGATGTAAATCATGATACCAAACAGACAAGTTGAACGATTACAAAAATAAATATTCAACCATAATACAATTTTTTTATTTTATTTTAGACCCATTTAAAAAATAAGACTCATTTCAATAGACAGACAACAGGTCGTTTCATTTGGGACACACAATCCAATGAATCCAATACAATATCTGCAATAATGATGAATTATAAATTGTAACAATATGTTTATTAAATTGGAAGTTCAATGCATCATACTGACAATATTATTTGACAGTCCTAATACTGTCTGATCAGTTCAAGGTGGAGCTTGTGAGAGTGTGTAGGTGTCCCTAATGAAGTGTCCCATGGGTGTATGTCACATTCCTTATAGTAAAAATAAAGATTTAGTAATGTGTGATCATATAATGCTCACCGTGCGTTTCTGCGGTTTAATGAGTGGTCTGCTGAGGCCATTCATCTTGCTATAGAGACCGCAGGCATTGCAAAGGAAGTGTCCGGTGCCATCACGCCTCCAAAGTGGCGTGGAGATGGAGCCACAGTTCACACACTCCCTGCTCTCCCCCATGTCGTCCAGAATGTCGGAAACTGCACAATAAAACATTGCAAGGAAATGATATTGGAGTTTCATATTGCAGTTATAATTGAAAAAGATTACAAAGACATCCACCTGGGGATACAGTAGGTTGATCAGCAAAGCTAAAATTGGCCTTATAGTGTGTCAATATATGTTTGAATGTATGTTTGAATGTTGTCTGTCTATCTGTGTTGGCGCTACGATGAGGTGGCGACTTGTCCAGGGTGTACACCGCCTTCTGCCTGAGTGCAGCTGGGATAGGCTCCAGCACACCCGCGACCCGAGAGGGACAAGCGGTTGAAAATGAATGGATGGACATTACAGACCAGCTTGTTATGATTAAATATTGAATTTTGCTTAAAATATGCACAAAAAATTAAAAAAATCAAATAAAAAATGTAAAATGTTAAACAATATATTTCAGTAAAATTTATTTTTAAGGTAATCGCACATTTTTGTGTGTTTCGGGAAGTTTCACGCACAAACAAATTGTGTACATTTTGAGACATTTTACCTTTTCAGTTGAATCACAACACTTAATGTAGTCATTTTTCAAAATGAATGCCATTATTTACTTAGGCTGGCCAAAAAACTAAATCATAATCAAGTTTATATATTTATTAGGCAGAAAGGTCAACTTCATATTTTGAGGCTTCAGAGCAATCAGAGAATATATATTTTCATGTACATGCACAAATGATATCATTTAATATATTTTAATATATTTTAAACTTTACTTTTAGCTCAGCTATAAAAGAAAATGTACAGTAGCGTTGTCGCTTGAGCTGTACCATTATTTAAGCTAACGTGTTTTTACACAAATTAAATGGCAAAAAAAGTGCAACATTCTTTTTTTAATAAGAAAAAAACGATTTTATATGCACACACTTGATCTGTGATTGATTCTGTTTATTTATGTGGCACAGTCACAAAAGTGTGTTTTTAAGCACATAAAATAGCAAAATCATAATGGAAATAACCTATAACATTTTACAATTACCAATTATTTTCAACTGTAATTTTAAACAAAAGAAGGATTTCTATGACATTGCATCATTATTAGTATTATTTAAGGTCAGTAAAGTCATTTTTAATGCAGACTTAAAAGCAAAATCTGTAAATAATACATTATAATTGGATTTGACATTTTTTAAACTCGCATTTAATCATAAAAGAAAAAATAAAGTTAAATTATGTTATCACTTGAGCTATAATGAAGTGCAGCACCATTTAATGGTAAAATACATTTTGCAATTTAGTTTTTTTATACACACAATGTCGAAAGACGCACATAATCTTGCTTTTTCACTCTGATTTGTTATTTCTTTTTAAATAAGATGTTAATGATTTTTGCCACATTTTTTAATGACTGACTTGTGTTATTTAGGCTTAGCAGAGCAACACATGTGTGGTTTTACTTTCACAAAATGTAAAAATGACATAATTTTGCGTTTACCTTCTTTTTAACTAGAATTATAATTAAAAATAAATTGTAATAAATGTAACTAGTAAATGATTTGTGTTATTTAGGCCTATCAAAATGAGATATTTTCTTAATGATGTGCACAAAATGTTAAGAGAAGCCATAAAAATGTGTTACCTTTCCAATTGTATGTGCACAAATTGGAAAAAGAAGGACAATATTTTGCTTTCTGACTATATATATATATTTTTCATTTAAATTATTTTGCAATGTATTAATAATTATATGTATTATTTAGGCTTATCAAAGTGGCATTGTTTTATTACGTGCTCAAAATATTGAAAAAAATAAAAATATTTTTTCTGTTACTTTTTAACTTTGACTTAAAAATATTTTTGTTTCAATATAAAGTCAAAGTTAAAGTACCAATGATTGTCACACACATACTAGATGTGGCGAAATTATTCTCTGCATTTGACCCATCACCCTTGATCATGTTGTCACTTCATCGAAAAATATTTGTAATATTTAGGATTAGGGGGACAAGCGGTAGTAAATGCATGGGTTAGCAGAAATGTGTGTATTTACGCACAGGAAAAGTCCAATGAAGCATGTTGCGTTCTGTCCATAATGAGTTGCGTTAATAGTGTTTAAAATAGTGAGAAAAATGTGTTTTTATACGAATAAAATGGCAAAAAAGCTGTGCAATTTTGAAAAGTGAAGTTCTTGAAATATTTGAGGTGATTTTAGTTTTACCTCCATTGGGACCACGGATCAAAGGTGCCCCCCTGCTCTGCAAGGTGTGCAGCATGCTGTTGTCAAAAGGCCCCCCGGTCCAAGGCGTGGCCAGCTGGGAGAGCTGAGGGCCCACATAGGGCGAGTAGGGCCCCGGGTAGGCCGCGCTCAGTGGCCGGGAGAGGCCGTACTGCTCGGCCCGGTTGGCCACATTCAGTGTGTTGCTGTAGGCAATGTCCCGGCCGGTGCCGTTGTTCATGGGCGGACTCGGAGGGTAGTGGAAGCGGCCAGACCCGTGGGGGCTCCCGGTGCTGTAGGAGGGGCTCTCGGGGGCGGAATGCGACCACACCGAGTGGCTGGAGACGGCGTGGCCGGGCTGCGTGGAGCCGCCGCCCGCTTGCAGGTAGGACAGGCTGGGGATCATGGAGCCCACCCTGGAGCTCGGCACGTACACGGGGGAGTTGGGGCTGGAGTGCATATAACCGCCGCTGGAGGAATCATATCCGCTCTGGCTCTGCGCGGCGGCGATGGCGAGGGTCTGGTACATGTCGGAGGGGTCCACCAGCAGGCCGGCGGCCTTGTGCGAGCCCCCGGACAGAACCAGCTTGCTGCCCTGCAGGTCTAGATCCGTAAAGAGTGGCACGTCCTCGCCGGCGCACAGGTGGTTGCTGTGGTGTCCGAAGTGGGCGTAAGGGTGGAGTGTTCTGCCGCCCAGCGGGTCAAGGTCGCCGGGGGAAGTCCTCAGCTCGTCCGGGGTGTGCGCGCCGCTCCGTCGGCTGTCACCGCCGGGCAGGTAGCTCGGCTCGGCCGGCGACCCTGGGCTGCTGGAGGCTTCTCGCTTGACCATGGACCAGCCGGTTTCGCCCAGGTCCATCCAGGAGCACTTTCCATACACCTTGGAGGGTTAACGGGAGTCGAAATATCCAGGGAGGTCTTCACCCTGCGGACACGTTACAGTGAGCACGCGTGGATGCCTCATATCTGGAACTGCAGCAGAAAAATAACGCTTTCTATCTTCACCCGCGTTTTTCTCAACCCCCTTAAGTCGCACCAGCCCAATATTTCTAGCAAAACCAGACAACAGCCTTAACTATAAAACGGCCTTTAGACAAAAAAAAATACTCTTCTCCCACAGGCAAGTGGGAGTTAAATAAAGACAAGTCAGATAAGCCCACGCAATATGTCTTCACAAAAAAAAAAAAAAAAAAAAAGATAAGAAGCAGATAAGAAGAGGCTGCAGTGCCAAAATGAGCATCTATTTTACAGTGGGGGGGAGAGGGGGGGTACGTACCTGCTCAATGGTGTGCCATAGGTGTCACGCACACGCACACGCGCGCACACGCAAAAAACAAGCAAGAAGTCCGAGTGGGAGACGGCGGGTTAGTTTCTCTTCTCTCCTGTGAGCGAAAATGCAGCGCAGGAGTCAGCACAGCCAGACCTGGTTCTGCAGGGGGCGTGGCCGAAACTAGTGGGGGGGAGGGGGGAGGGTCTGAGGGGGCGTGGTCTCCTGCGCTCGCCCTCCAATCAATCAAGCTGCACAGAAGTGCGCTATAAAAAAAAAAAAGTGGTTTTCAATGAGGTGAATTAAATGATGAATTGTCCGGCAAGTGACCTTTTTTTTTTTTTTTTTTTAACTTTTTCAATGAATGTTGTTTGTCTTTAAAAAGAAAAATAAGAAATATATAATAGACAAAAATAAATACTATACACACAAATAACAAAATCGTCTTTTTCCCTGTGGTTTTTAAAATAACGTTTAATTGTCTGGATTTGTAACAAATTAGCATTTTCTTTCTCTCGTGTTTAGTGCAAACATCTTCTAATATTTGTGACAATTTTATCAAATCTTATCATTATCAAGTATACAATGTATTTTCAAATGTTCTATCATTATTAAGTATACAATGTTTTTTCAAATGTTCTATCATTATTAAGTATACAATGTTTTTTTAAATGTTCCATTATTATTAAGTATACAACATTTGTTTTAAATATTCTATCATTATTAAGTATACTATTTTTTTATTTATAATGTATCGAAAATACCGCACTAATATTAGCATGTTGTGATTGTGCGGTTGTATTTATTATGAAAATTATAATCAACCACATTCTATATTTGTTTTAATACTGTAAATATTGGGGGCATTATTGAAGATAATTTGACCTCCTAACAGTTTCCTTCCAGTGAATTATGATGTAAATGTGCTATTATTATTAAGTATAAAATATTAGTTTTAAATGTTCTATCATTATTAAGTATACAATTTTTCTTATTTATCGAAAATACCACACTAATATTAGCATGATGGTGCTGTTGTATTTATTATGAAAATTATAATCAACCACATTCTATATTTGTGTTAATACTGTAAATATTAGGGGCATAATTGAAGATAATTTGACCTCTTAACAGTTTCCTTCCAGTGTATTATAGTTTAAAATGTGTATTTTTTTGTTTTAGTAAACAAATAAAAAATGTCCATTGTCTTTTCGTTTGTTACATTATCGTACAATTTAAATATATATGCATTGTTTATTGTTTTGTTGCTCCTCCTGTTTTAAAATATATTACTATTTGATGAAATTAGGTCAAATGAATGAGAACCTAATCAATGCATTGTTGCATGACTCAATCCCCCTTCTTGATCAATAAAACACCTTTTTCGATTGCATGTCAAATGTGTATTAATATCTTTGAACTCAATGAGAGATTCCATGCATGCTGCAGGAGTTTGAAGCAACTTTAAGGGTGAAATGAATAAGATATTGGTCAGAAAATGTGCATCTATGTGTGGGCGGCAGTCAAGGTGCTGACTCGTGTCTTTTGTTGATTGAGGATGATCAATAAATTCCGTCGCTAATTAGTTTATTTAACAAGTGAGAGGTGAGGTGACTGCGGGGATGGCTCTTTTTTTTTTGTTTTAATGTACAGAGAGACACCAATTCACACTGAGCTGATCAAAAGAGGTGTCAAATCGAATCATTCCACTCATTAAGCGCCTCTTCGTCTATGGTATGTGTGTGCGTGCGCATGCACGCGTGTGTGCGTGCGCGTGCGTGCGAGACAGTGTTTTCAAACTTGGAGGTGTCATGATTAATGCTTGCAACTCTCTTACATGTTTATTTTGATTTTATTTGTTTTATTTTTTTTAAATAGGGTTTAACCTGTTTCATCTAAATACATAATTGTGTTAACAGTATTTCAAACAAAAAAAAAAGTTGGATTTAGTCTTTCATTTCCGAAATAATTCAAAAGTATGAAGTGTTATTAAAACACGTGCAGCCCTTGTATTGGTGTCCCTAATGAAGTGACCATATAGAGCTATTTGAATTAGCCATACACAAACAGAGGTCCAAACTGAAAAAAATTATTTATTACTGTAAATTGTCTGAGATATTATTTTTGGTAGTAGTAGCTGAAATATAATTTACCGTATTTCCTTGAATTGCCGCCGGGGCGCTAATTAATTTAAAACCTCTTCTCACTCCTGCGCTTACTACCAAAGGTATGCAGTAAAAATTTGAGTGTGATGTAAGCTTGGATCTTAAATCCTACTGAATAGCTCTTAATCTTCTTCCATTTATACAATTTCAAATTACCGGTATTGAAATCAGCCTCCACCATTTTGAAAATGATGACAGGAGAAGTGTCACTCGTGACGTCACAAGTTTGACCAGGTGGTAATACTAAGCATGCGCTAATTATTTTGCGAAGCGAGTTTGACCAGACAGTAATTCAAGGCAGGCGCATACTATATGCCCTGCGGCAATTCAAGGAAATACGGTATTATATAATGTGTTAATATTCGTTATCATAGCAGTATAACAGCAATTGATCTATTTCGATTCGATTAATCATGTATTACATTTCATTAACTTATTTGAATTGGAAAAAAACAATACATCAACAATATCAAATAGTTATAGTAAAAATAATTGAAAAAATAGGTAAAACACAGGGGCCCAAATGAGACAAATCTGTAAATAATGACTTAAATGTGCCATTAATTATTAAAATCATTAAATAAATAACGACATCGTGAAATAATGAAACCAATAATACATAATTACATGTAATTTTACATTGAATAAATTAATTACATATTCAATACCACGTTATGTATTTAATTTCAATAATATAAAATACATGATATATTTAGGTGATTATTTCAAGAATATTTTAATTTAGTTTGTCCAATTTGGCCCTCCGTACACGTGCAGGTGAACGCAATTGTGCTTTTAATGACAAATATGTGCACAGGTTGTAGTGGAGGAGCTGCATGGAGTGTTTGGTCAATGACGTCACTCCCACCCCAGCACGGCGCGTATCAGGCATGGCGTTGACCTGACTTGGTCTAAGTGTGGGAGGAACACAACCTCCTGCCCACGCATGAAAGCTACATGCGGGCTACTGGCTACCCTGTCCCCCTAAAATCAACCATACACTTTTTTTTTTTTTGTCAAAGTTCGGACTCACCAGACGTGATGAATGAGGTGTTGTTTTTCTCCCACGCTGTGACGCTCCGTGCATGTGAGGAGAAGTGACATGACGCCACCATGTCTCCAAGTCTTATCCTCCATGCACGCCCAGAACCGCAGAAGCTGGAGAACCGGACCCTGCAGAACCCCCGGGGTTTCACTCGTGTATCTGAAATGGTAACAATGATTAATAATGGCAGTCTTGTGTGCAGTTTTAGCAGAATGATCCACTTCATCTTTGGTAGTCATTATCTAGAATACACTGTGTGTGTGTGTGTGTGTGTGTGTGTGTGTGTGCGTGTGCGTGTGCGTGTGTGTGTGTGTTCATTAAAAAGCACGCTCATTGTGATTATCACATCTTTATCTTCTTGTTGTGGATGATGGCGACTGTGCACATGACTGTTTGGTCTCCATCCTCCTCACCATATGTTGTAAGATTCGCTCTCCAACACTTACTGGATGCCCCGATTCCTTGAAGGGAGAGAAAACAAAATTACAGTATCATGATAATTAATAGCAGAACAACTGGAACACCTTTTTAAACATATGGTGTCAGGCTGGAGGATTTAATTAACAACAACAACAACAAAAATATACTTAAATTATATATACGCACATATATAAATGTATATACAGTATATACATATATAGATGAATACATATATATTTATATACATAAATATGGATATACACATATATATATATGTATATACATAAATATGTATGTGTGTATTCATATTTGTATTTATCTACATATATTAATTCATGTATATACACACACATATATACATATATGTATGTACATGCATGCATATATAAAAATGTCTATATATACATATGTACATACTTATATGCATATGTGCACATATATTTATACACATTTATACCTGAATATACATTAATATATATACATATGTGTGTGCATATATATATATATATATATATATATATATATATATATATATATATATATATATATATATATATATATATATATATATATATATATGTATTAGGGGTGTGGGAAAAAAATTGATTCGAATTTGAATCGCGATACTCAAGTTGTGCGATTCAGAATCGATTATCATTTTTAAAAAATCGACTTATTTAATTTTATTTCATTTTTTTTCAATCCAACAAAACAATACATAGCAATACCATAACAATGCAATACAATTCCAAAACCAAACCTGACCCAGCAACACTCAGAACTGCAATAAACAGAGCAATTGAGAGGAGACACAAATACGACACAGAACAAACCAGAAGTAGTGAAACAAAAATGAATCCTATCAACAGTATCAATATTAGTTATCATTTTAAACATAGCAGTGATTAAAAATCACTCATTGACATTATCATTAGACATGTATAAAAAAAGAACAAAAGTGTCACAGTAGCTTACACTTGCATCGCATCTCATAAGCTTGACAACACACTGTGAGCAATGTTTTCACAAAGATAAAACAAGTCATATTTTTGGTTCGTTTAATAGTTAAAACAAATTTACATTATTGCAATCAGTTAATAAAACATTGCCCTTTGCAATTATAAAAGCTTTTAAAAAAAGATCTACTACTCTGCTAGCATGTCAGCAGACTGGGGTAGATCCTGCTATATATGTATATGTATATGTATATGTATATATATATATATATATATATATATATGTATGTATATACATACATATGTATATATATATGTGTGTGTGTGTGTATATACATATGTATATATATATACACATACAAAGATATGTATGTGCGTACATATATATGTATATACATATATATACGTACATATATATAAATATATGTATATACATACATATATATGTATATACATACATATGTATGTATATACATATATATATGTATATACATACATATATATGTATATACATATATATATGTATATAAATACATATACGTACATATATACTGTATATAAGTATATACATACATATATATATGTATATACGTATGTATGTGTATATATATATATATATATATATATGTATGTGTATATATATATATATATATATATATGGGGCTGAATAGCTTGGTTGGTAGAGCGGCAGTGCCAGCAAATTTTTTATTGACATCCAGCATCAGACCTATCCATTACATCATATTTGCATTCATCATACATCTATTGTCTGCCCTAAATGTCAAAATATTTTGTTTATATTCCAACGATGCTACCCTTCACCCCCAAAAAATAGAAAAACAGCAAGAAAACTAACCAAACCAAAGTAATAATAATATTTACAAATACATCAATTATTTAAAAAAAATATATATATATAATACTAATACTAATTATAATAAAACATTGAATGACATAATATAAACATATAGAGCAACAACAAAATATGTAAAGACATATATGGAGTTTAATCACTAATCCGAGAAAATAAAATCAGGCTTATGGGCGTGACATAATTGACCCAGTTTTCCCAGTATGCATTAAATTTCTCCGATTTATAATTAATAAAAGCCGTCATCTTATTCATTTTATAAATGTCCATTACAAGTTCCATCCATTGCTTCAAAGTTCAAAGTTGACCATTTTTAAGTAAAGTTTTTTTTTTTTAATAATCTATTTTTTAATAACTGATTTGATCAAACTGTGTCCCATAAATCAGAAAATAAAAGTAGAAAGCGCTCTGTAAAATGTGATCAATTTAAATGTTCCTATTAGTTTTAAGCATTTTAACAATCGATTGAAATATGAATAGTAATTTAATTAATTGAATGATTACAGCATTGGCACCACGGTGCAACAGGGGTTAGTGCTGTTGCCTCACAATAAGAAGATCCTGGATATGAACCCCTGGCTCGGGGTCTTTGTGTGGAGTTTGCATCTTCTCCCCGTGACTGCGTGCCTTCCCTCCGGGTACTCCGGCTTCCTCCCACCTCCAAAGACATGCACCTGGGGATAGGTTGTGTGTGAATGTTGACTGTCTATCTGTGTTGGCAAGTGTGCAGAGTTGACCCCGCCTTCCCTGCTGGGATAGGCTCCAGCGACCCCTAGAGGGACAAGCGGTAGAAAATGGATGGACTTCAATATCTTATTACACTGATAATTAATACTTATTACTTATCCTAAATGATATTTATTTTAAACATCCATCCATCCATTTTTTACCGCTTGTCCATTTTGAGGTCGCGTGGGGTCGCTAGAGCCTATCTTAGCTGCATTCGGGAGGAAGGCAGTGTACACCCTGGACAAGTCGCCACCTCATTGCAGGGCCAACACACTAGGGCCCATTTAGTGTTGCCAATCAACCTATCCCCAGGTGCATGTCTTTGGAGGTGGGACGAAGCCGGAGTACCCGGAGAGAAGGCACGCAGTCACGGGGAGGACATGCAAACTCCACACAGAAAGATCCTGAGCCTGGGATTGAACCCAAGACTGCTCGGGACCTTCGTATTGTGAGGCAGATGCACTTACCCCTCTGTTACTGTGCTGCCCTTATTTTGACCATAAACCTGATTTTATCATTGTTATTGTTAAAGTAATCTTATAAAATAGATATTTTGTGCTTCTGCTTTCAAGCAAAGATGACCACCACCTCACCTGTGTCAAATAAAAGAGACTGTTGACACTTTCAAATTGGTCACCTGCGTCCTCCATTTCCTGTTTGTGTCGCCGTTCCCACCCTTTTTTGTTTTTGATTTTATGGTAGGGTTGAAAACCCGGCACAGGGAAAGGTGTGGCCTTGTCGGAGTGTTGCAGCCGGCGTTCCAACTCCCAACCGAGCGCTGTTTGAGGTAGTAGATGATTAAACAAAACCACGACAGGTGTAAACGCAACCTTTGTCATGGACGGCCTTGCACGTAGCCTGACTCGCCCACAGGGAACGTCCACGCCGGCTTACCTGCACGTGTGTGTTATTTCACATGATGTCATATCATCCTGACAGCAGCCTCAGGTGCATTTGACCCCGACTTAGAGCCCCTTATGGTTGTGGCCCTAAAGAACCACATCGTTTTTATCCCAGGACAGTAAAGTAATCCTATTGATTTATTTAATGCTGCCATCTAATGCATGAATAAGAAGTCCAAAGTCCTTTTAAAACTGGACAATATAGTGCAGGGGTCGGCAATCCGCGGCTCTTTGAGCACTCTGACTTGGCTCAGCCGCATACTTGCCGACCGCCCGGAGAAGTCTGGTAGATTTTCAGATTTCAGTGTCTCTACCAGAAATCTCCCGGTTAACATTTTTCGATTTTCACCCAGACATCAACTTTGCGGGCGTGCCGTGATGACATTGCCTCTAACATCCTTTCTACATGTCATTGCGCCAGAATTATCATTATGCTATCTGGGTGCCGGCTGTCCGGTCACATTTTGGATGCGACCTCTATCTGAACGCATGCGCAACTGCAAGGCATACTTGGTCAACAACTATACAGGTCACACTGAAGGTTGTGATATAAACAACTTTAACACTCTTACTAATATGCGCCACACTGTGAACCCACACCAAAGAAGGACAAACACATTTCGGGAGAACATCCGCACTATAACACAACATAAACACGACAGAACAAATACCCAGATTCCCATGTATCCCTAACTCTTCCAGGCTACATTATACACCCCCACCCCCCCATCCCCGCCCACCTCAACTGACGCACGGAGGGGTGGGGGTGTATAATGTAACCCGGAAGAGTTAGAGATACATGGGATTCTGGGTATTTGTTCTGTCGTGTTTATGTTGTGTTGTATTGCGGATGTTCTCCCGAACTGTGTTTGTCATTCTTGTTTGGTGCGGGTTCACAGTGTGGCGCACATTACTAAGAGTGCTAAAGTTCTTTAAACGGCCACCCTCAGTGTGACCTGTATTGCTGTTGAATAAGGATGCCTTGCAGTCTCTGACGAGTGTTTGCATTAGCCTTATCAAACAATTCTTTAGGCTGGTAAGCTATTTGTACAAGCTGTAGAGGGCGCAAGCGGCAGTGCCATCAGTGTACGCCCTTACTATTGTTTATTGGGTGAACACCAGCGTACATTCGAGAGAATAATTACTCTGAATTACAGGAGCCTCACGGGAAAATTGGGAGGGTTGGCAGGTGTGACGCTGTCAAGCGGCATTTTCATATAAAACTCGCGTGTCAGAGACCCCTGGTTTATACATAGCACAAAGCAAAAAAAAACTCTGCATGCAGTATTATTTCATTATAAATTTCAAAAGAGTTATGTGGCTCCCATTGTTTTCTTCACTTTATGAAACAGGTCAAAATGGCTCTTTGAGTGGTAAAGGTTGCCGACCCCTCATCCAGTGTATCACAGCACACGACACAAACAAATGGTAGTTATAGAATCTTGATGCTTTTATTTTGGAAGGTTGGAAAGCGGTTACATTCTGATGACTGGTTTGAAAAAAAAAAAGAAGCACGCCTGGAAAGAGCCATCAGCCAGATAAGAGCATCCATCCATCACCTATTTGAACTCAAGGGTTCTAAAAGCCATTAGAAGCTGATAAGGCGGACAGGAGGGCACAATTCTTTACGCATCAGATCTGTCCTCTGCGAGCTATAACTGGGGTACTACGTTGTATAGTCCCATTAACAGCCATTGGACTTGTGTAGCACAGAAGGGAGTAATTGTTGTGTACTCACGGTTAGAGAAGGTGGAGACAACTAGAGTAATAGAAGTAGAAAGTCCAGTCTGCAAGTGGTAGAAAGACTTGTTAGAATTGAAGAAAGTACAATCCCTGTTTCCATATGAGTTGGGAAATTGTGTTAGATGTAAATATAAACTGATTACAATGATTTGCAAATCCCTTTCAACCCATATTCAGTTGAATGCACTAAAAAGACAAGATATTTGATGTTCAAACTCATAAACTTTTTTTTTTTTTGCAAATAATAATTAACTTAGAATTCCATGGCTGCAACTCGGGCCAAAGTAGTTGGGAAAGGACATGTTCACCACTGTGTTACATCACCTTTTCTTTTAACAACATTCAATAAAATGTTTGTGAACTGAGGAAACTAATTGTTAAAGCTTTGAAAGTGGAATTCTTTCCCATTCTTGTTTTATGTAGAGCTTCAGTCGTTCAACAGTCCGGGGTCTCCGCTGTCGTATTTTACGCTACCTAATGTGCCACACATTTTCGATGGGAAACAGGTCTGGAAAGTACCAGCACTCTTTTTTTATGAAGCCACGCTGTTGTAACACTTGTCTTGCTGAAATAAGCAGGGGCGTCCATGATAACGTTGCTTGGATGACAACATATGTTGCTCCAAAAACTGTATGGACCTTTCAGCATTAATGATGCCTTCACAGATGTGTAAGTTACCCATGCCTTGGGCATTAATACACCCCCATACCATCACAGATGCTGGCTTTTGAACTTTGCGCCTATAACAATCCGAATGGTTATTTTCCTCTTTGGACTCTATTTTCCTCTTCTGGAGGACACCACGTCCTCTGTTTCCAAATATAATTTGAAATGTGGACTCGTCAGACCACAGAACACCTTTCCACTTTGCATCAGTCCATCTTAGGTGAGCTCGGGCCCAGCCAAACCAGCGGCGTTTCAGGATATTGTTGATAAATGGGTTTGGCTTTGCAAAGTAGAGTTTTAACTTGCACTTACGGATGTAGCGACCAACTGTAGTCACTGACAGTGGTTTTATGAAGTGTTCCTGAGCCCATGTGGTGATATCCTTTACACACTGATGTCGGTTTTTGATCCAGTACCGCCTGGGGGATCAAAAGTCCGTAATATCAACTAACGTGCAGTGATTCCTCCAGATTCTCTGAACCTTTTGATTATTTTACGGACCGTAGATTCTAAAAAACCTAAATTCCTTGCAACAGCTCGTTGAGAAACGTTGTTCTAAAACTGTTTGAAAATTTGCTTACAAATTGGTGACCCTCGCCCCATCCTTGTTTGTGATTTACTTAGCATTTTATGGAAGCTGCTTTTATACCCAATCATGGCACCCACCTGTTCCCAATTACTCTGCACACCTGTGGGACGTTCCATTTAAGTGTTCGATGCGCACTCCTCAACCTTATCAGTATTAACTGCCATCTTTCCCAACTTCTTTGTCATGTGTTGCAGGCATCAAATTCTAAAGTTAATGATTATTTGCAAAAAAAAAATGTTTATGAGTTTGAACATCAAATATGTTGTCTTTGTAGCATATTCAACTGAATATGGGTTGAAAAAGATTTGCAAATCATTGTATTCCGTTTATATTTACATCTAACACAATTTCCCAACTCATATGGAAATGGAGTTTTTACAGAGATACAAAGAATTGCTATTGCGACATCCAGTGGACACATTTAGAACAGCAGTTTCTTTCATTCAAAAATGTCAGGATAATTTTTATACTTAACGGGCCAGATAAAACCTTTTGGAACGTTTGAAACCCCTGCACATCAAGGGAAGGCAAAAAATTCCAGACAAAAAGCCTCTAAAGTATTATTATTGCATCATTTTAAGCAAGTATAATATCTTGGATTTAGATAATTTTCAGCTATTCATGGGCAGTTGCATCATCTTTAGAGTTCTAAATAAACTTACTCCTCCTCCCTTGACAGAATTTATTAATAGAAAACATAGCAGTCAAGTAAAGACCAGAGCAGTGACCAGAGGGGACTGCCACCTACAAAGGTGCAGGACTAAATTTGGCCAAATGGTGGGATCTCTCAGAGGCATACAGTCATGGAAGAGGCTGCCAGCCCATGTCAGAAACTGTGAAGCCTATTTAACATTTAAAACTGCACTGAAACACTGGTGGAAAACTAATCAGACATGTACACACAATTAAATTTTTCACTTGTTTTTTTTTTTTTTTTCTGTCCATGGTCTGTGCTCATGGTATGCGTGTAATGTGTAATGTCTTGTGATGTATGTATTCTTTTGTATCATGACCTGTTGAATGTTTACTGTATTAACCTGCCTTAGGACAACGGATGAAAAATGTGCTAACTCCGACATATTTACATTGTTGCTCTACGTTGATGAATATTCATTGTCCTACTTTAAAATACATAAATAAAATTGTTGTGTGCGCACTGAAAATTATTTGCAACTTGCCAAGATGTAAAAGTTGATTCGTGGAAATGTCTCTGGTTTTAAGAGCTACTCACTTGTTTGTATTCATTGACTTTACAGCATAATCTTAATCTTAGCATGCTGTCTATTTTAAGTGTTAAAATTGAGAAATAACTGTTCAAATAAGATATTTTGGTTTCCTCCCCACATAGAACATTTTGTTTAAAGGTTCCACAACATTCGGAGGATGCTTCATTTAAGAATTGCAAATAGAATATTGCTTGTTTTGGTTTTTTATTTCTATCTTAAAAGTCCTGCTAATTTCTAGATACAAAAACCCTTTCATTTAATATGTCTCATAAGGTAAAATTAAGTAACTGCATGGACAGATAATTTCACTAGTATTTTTGTCCTAAAATGTAGTCTTTCTATCTTATGTTTTCCCAGCTCTTATTTGCAGTGTCAGTTGGAGTGAAGGCATAAAACGGAGCCCCTAAAGCAGGGGTCTCAAACTCAATTTACCTGGGAGCCACTGGATGCAGAGTCTAAGTGAGGCTGGGCCGCAAGAAAAGATTTCTTATAAAAAATGTTGCCTACTCCTCAGCATGTCTAGTTGTCTCTGTGCAAATAAGACACGTCGGGGTGCCCCTGTGCTCAACAAAGAAATACTGCATCCTCCACTTTTTCCCGAATTGTCTTTGCATCACTAACCTTTCTCTTCACTGCAGGCTTTGAAAATGACATGTTTGTGGTAGTGGAATATATTTGTATTTAGCCGACACACGGAGAATAATGTTATTTCCGCAATGTGTGTTGTTCCGCTTTTCCTCCCTACGGCAACACAGCGGTCGGCGGATAATAGCCGGGAAAGTACCGGGATAGCGAGTGCAAAAAAGGGACGGCTCCCAGAGTGTTATCCGGCGTCATATGGACATATATGTAGTGTTTATCGTGTGAGGCAATGCAAATTAAATATTTAAAAAAACAAATAACGGTTTGAATTGGTCCAGGTTATCGGGGACTGTTATTACTGAAGGACAGGTGTCGCGGTGTGACTGCAGCCAGGCACGTAAGAAACCCCTCATCTCCATGGCAATGTTTCTGTCGCTTTCACTCATTTGCCGCTTTTCCACTGACGCAGGGGTAGGCAACCCAGAATGTTGAAAGAGCCATTTTGGACCCAAATAACACAACGCTGTCAAGCGCCATTCATATAAAGCTTGCGGGCCAAACTAACATTAAACTTTCATATTAAGGTGGGGGCCGCAAAATAACGTCTCGCGGGCCGCAATTGGCCCGTGGGCCGCGTGTCTGAGACCCCTGCTTAAAGGCCTACTGAAACCCACTACTACTGACCACGCAGTCTGATGGTTTATATATCAGAAATGAAATCTTAACATTGCAGCACATGCCCATAAGCCCGGGTTAGTTTACTAAATTACAATTTTAAATTTTGCGCCGAACTATCCTGCTGAAACGTTGCAGTATGATGATGCGTGCGCGTGACGTTACGCATTGTAGAGGACATTTTGTTCCAGCACCGTTCACAGCTATAAGTCTTCTGTTTTCATCGCATAATTCCACAGTATTTTGGACATCTGTGTTGCTAAATCTTTTGCAATTTGTTCAATGAATAATGGAGACGTCAAAGAAGAAAGCTGTAGGTGGGAAGCAGTGTATTGCGGCCGCCTTTAGCAACACAAACACAGCCGGTGTTTCATTGTTAACATTCCCGAAAGAAGACGGTGAAGCTTTACTATGGAACAGAGCGGTCCAACAAACACGGTTGGATTGGACCACACACACAAAGTACAGTGTATTATGCAGCGATCATTTTGAAAGATTGTGTTTCAAAGAGGGTCCCTTGCGAAGGGCATTGCCACCACCCGTCGACTGGTGCTGAACAAAGGTGCGGGGCCGACCTTAAGGTTGTAGAGGTACAACCATATAATGTCACTAAAACACTAGTAACAATAAGCAGATAAGGGATTTTCCAGAATTATCCTAGTAAATTTGTCTAATAACATCTGACTGACTGTATAGTCTTTTTTTTTCTAGTCCTTCACTCTCACTTTTCTCATCCACAAATCTTTCATCCTCACTCAAATTAATGGGGGAATCGTCGCTTTCTCGGTCCGAATCGCTCTCACTGCTGGTGGCCATGATTGTAAACAATGTTCAGATGTGAGGAGTTCAACAACCCGTGACATCAAGCGCATATCGTCTGCTACTTCCAGTACAGGCAAGGCTTTTTTTATCAGCACCAAAAGTTGCAAACTTTATCGTCGATGTTCTCTACTAAATCCTTTCAGCAAAAATATGACAATATCGCAAAGTGATCAAGTATGACATATAGAATGGACCTGCTATCACCGTTTAAATAAGAAAATCTCATTTCAGTAAGCCTTTAAGGGGCTTCCTAGCAAAATGCATGGCAAGTAGCAGTAAAATGGCAGGTCGGATGAGGATGATGGTAAAATTATAATATCCTATTAATATTAGTGGTAATATATGAATTGTAATGGTAGCTGGAAGATTATTTAACAAAATGTATACAATACGTTATCAATTATGGTAAAAGCGTCCCACACAGGAAAGACTGACATGTCCATCTTTCATCTTCTCACGTTTTGAGTGTGAGCGTGCGTGTGCGTGTGGAAAAAGCGGCCTCATCGATGTCTGTTGTTATTGTTTCCAGCGCTAGTGTCGCCATCCTGTGTGTGTGTGTTTTGTCTGAGAACAGAAGGTCGGCCCTGGACGCCGTGGACGCTGTGTGACTTTCCTCTCAATCAGCTGCTGCATGACACTTGGCAGCCTTGGACAACGTCATTGATAGCAACACACACACACTTGGAGGGGAGGGTCTCTGTTTTGCAAGGGTGATGCTGGGTCTGTGTGTGTGTGTGTGTGTTGTGGTGTTGTGGAGTGTGTGTGTGTGTGTGTGCAGCTGGTAGACCTTGCAGGCCCCCTACTACTACTGCTGCTGCAGTCAAGGTCAGTTTAAGGGGAGGATGTGCAAGAATTAAACAATCATTTTGATTGTTCAATGATTATTTTTTTTTACATATATTTTTGAGATGGGCAACTTCATGAACCGTCGGTCCACAGGGTTTCTTTTCATGTGTTCAAATGTGAGGAAGAAATAATAAAACCCTCCAGGATGTGATAAGATTTGGAAGGCCAGGAGACACAGACGCACGCACATTGCTTTCTTCCTATGGCAGCAAAAAAGAAACCTTCTGTTTGCAAAGAATGATGCTTTTATCATATGACTGCCAAACACTATGCTGTATCCGCCATGTTTGCCCACGGTGGGAGTATAATAGCATAGGGTCATAACAGTATTATGGTATAACAGTATACAATTCATCCGGAAATTATTCATAGTACTTCACTTTTTCCACATGCTATATTAAAGCCTTATTCCAAAATGTATTTTTTCCTCAAAATCTACACACAAAATCCCACAATGACAATGTGATTTTTTTTTTATTTAAACTTGTTCATCTATTAAAAATATAACAACTAAAAAAATTATGTGTACATAAGTATTCGCAGCCTTTGTGCATTAATACTTTTGTCTTGTTCTGTATATTGTACAGTATTTTGTATTTCTACAGTGTTTTGTATATTGTGCAGGATTGATTGTTATTTCTATTGGATAGTAGTCTATTTCAATTGTTATTTTTTCCTTTATTACCTCTTCTGTTATTTATTTTACCCCATATTTGTTCCCACAACCGCACCTTAAATTGGAGTCTTTAATCTCGTTATATGCAAATATAATGACAATAAAGTCTATTCTATTCTATTCTATTAGTTTTGGACACAACTTACCACCTTCTCAGTGGCCTTGTGGTTAGAGTGTCCACCCTGAGATTGGTAGGTTTTGAGTTTAAACCCCAACCGACTCATACTAAAGACTATAAAAATGGGACCCATTGCCTCCCTGCTAGGTACTCAGTAGGGGTGTGGGAAACAATCGATGAGAATTTGAATCGCGGTTCTCACGTTGTGCGACTCAGAATTGATTCTCATTTTTAAAAATACGATTTTTTTTTTTTTTTATCAATCCAACAGAACAGCAACACTCAGAACTGCAATATACAGAGCAATTGAGGAGACACAAACACGACACAGAACAAACCAACAGTAGTGAAACAAAATGAATATTACCAACAACAGTATCAATATTAAATTTATTTTCAGCATAGCCGTGATTAAAAATCCCTCATTGTCATTATCATTAGACATTTATAAAATAAAAATAAAAAAGAACAATAGAGTCACAGTGGCTTACACTTGCATCGCATCTTATAAGCTTGACAACAAAGTGTCCAATGTTTTCACAAAAATAAAATAAGTCATATTTTTGGTTTGTTTAATAGTTAAAACAAATTCAAATTGCAATCAGTTGATAAAATATTGTCCTTTGCAATTATAAAAGCTTTTTAAAAAATCTACTACTCTGCTAGCATGTCAGCAGACTGGGGTAGATCCTGCTGAAATAATATGTATTGAATGAACACGGAATCGTTTTGAATCGGAAAAATATTGTTTTTGAATCGAGAATCGCGTTGAATCACAAAAATCGATTTATGATCAAATCGCGACCCCAAGAATCGATATTGAATCAAATCGTGGAACACCCAAAGATTCGCAGCCATAGTACTCAGCATCAAGGGATGGAATTCGGGGTTAAATGACCAAAAATGATTCCCAGGCGCGGCCACCACTGCTCCCCTCACCTCCCAGGGGGTGAACAAGGTCAAATGCAGAGGACAAATTTTACCACACCTAGTATGTGTGACAATCGATGGTACTTTAACTTTAACTCAAGTGTTTTTGAAATCGATGCCACAAGCTTGGCACACTTGTCTTTGGGCAGTTTCGCCCATTCCTCTTTGCAGCACCTGTCAAGCTCCATCAGTCTGGATGATAACTGTTGGTTTTCATCCAGGATGTCTCTTTAAATTGGTGCATTCATCTTTCCCTCTACCCTGACAAGTCTCCCAGTTCCTGTCACTGAAAAACAACCCCGTAGCATGATGCTGTCACCACCATGCTTCACCGTTCGGGATGAGCGGTGCTTGGTTTCCTCCAAACATGACGCCTGGCATTCACGCCAAAGAGTTCAATGTTTGTCTCATCAGTCCAGAGAATTTTGTTCCTCACAGTCTGGGAATCTTTCAGGTGCATATTGGAAAACTTTTACAAAGAAATGGCTTCCATCTGTGCGTGTGACCTTGGTGACCATGCTATTTTTTTGCCCTACCAGAATATGATGAAGCGTATGTAGCACTTGGCTTCACTGTGACCACGCTGGGAGACGAGGAAAGACCAGTGTGTTGTTTCCTTCAATGTTAATATGTTTACAATGTTATGCAGAGGTACTGTATAGTTATATCAATATTATAGACGAATTACATTATTTATAGTCACGGTGTGGAGTGGAGGGGTGAAAAATATTAACAGTATGAGAAAATATTCGAAAAGCACTGAACTAAAGTGTTGCTGTAGCTTGTTCACTTCAGATGCCATCAGTAGTCATTTGTTCAACTTGTTTCCTTATAATAATAGTGTTCCTCATGGTTTAATTTTAGGTCCTCTCTTTTTCAGCAATCAAGCTATTCAACTGGTGGCTTGCTAGATCAGTTAAAAAATAACTTGAGACTCACATTTTGGCAGGCGATTATTAAAAACACTAGAGTGCTCCTGTTATATAGAGGATCTTGGACCACTGTAAACACATTGGTAGATCCTTGCATTGACACTTTAACCTTGCTAGCAAACGTAGAACACTAGGGTTCAAACGTGTGATTACATAACTGAGGCGTTCCTCAAGGCGGCCCTTTAAGTCTTCTCCTCTTTGGCAATTACAATTTTTTTGTAAAAACCCCGTTACCATATGAGTTGGGAAATTGTGTTGGATGTAAATATAAACAGATTACAATGATTTGCAAATCCTTTTCAACCCTTAATCAGTTGAATGCACTACACAGACAAGATATTTGATGTTCAAACTCGTAAACCTTTTTTTTTTTTTGAAAATAATAATTAACTTTGAATTTCATGGCTGCAACACGTGCCAAAGTAGTTGGGAAAGGGCATGTTCACCACTGTGTTACATCACCTTTTCTTTTAACAACACTCAATAAATGTTTGGGAACTGAGGAAACTAATTGTTGAAGCTTTGAAAGTGGAATTCTTTCCCATTCTTGTTTTATGTGGAGCTTCATGCGTTCAACAGTCTGGGGTCTCCGCTGTCGTATTTTACGCCTCATAATGCGTCACACATTTACGATGGGCAACAGGTCTGGACTGCAGGCGGGCCAGGAAAGTACCCACACTCTTTTTTCATGAAGCCGCACTGCTGTAACACGTGCTAAATGTGGCTTGGTATGTCCTGCTGAAATAAGCAGGGGCGTCCATGAAAAAGACAGCGCTTGGATGGCAGCATATGGTGTTTCAAAACTTGTATGTACCTTTCAGCATTAATGGTGCCTTCACAGATGTGTAAGTTACCCATGCCTTGGGCACTAATGCACCCCCATACCATCACAGATGCTGGCTTTTGAACTTTGCGTCGATAACAGTCTGGATGGTTCGCTTCCCCTTTGGTCCGTATGACACGATTTTGAATAAATCCAAAAACTATTTGAAATGTGGACACTTTTCCACTTTGCATCAGTTCATCTTAGGTGATCTCGGGCCCAGAGAAGCCGGCGGCGTTTCTGGATATTGTTGATGAATGGCTTTCGCTTTGCATAGTAGAGCTTTAACTTGCACTTACAGATGTAGCGACAAACTGTATTCAGTGACAGTGGTTTTCTGAAGTGTTCCTGAGCCCATGTGGGGGATATCCTTTAGAGCAGGGGTCACCAACGCGGTGCCCGCGGGCACCAGGTAGCCCGTAAAGACCAGATGAGTAGCCCGCTGGCCTGTTCTAAAAATATCTCAAATAGCAGCACTTACCAGTGAGCTGCCTCTATTTTTTAATTTTTATTTATTTACTAGCAAGCTGGTCTCGCTTTGCTCGACATTTTTAATTCTAAGAGAGACAAAACTCAAATAGAATTTGAAAATCCAAGAAAATATTCTAAAGACTTGGTCTTCGCTTGTTTAAATAATTTCATTTATTTTTTTACTTTGTTTCTTGTAACTTTCAGAAAGACAATTTTAGAGAAAAAATACAACCTTAAAAATGATTTTAGGATTTTTAAACACATATACCTTTTTACCTTTTAAATTCCTTCCTCTTCTTTCCTGACAATTTAAATCAATGTTCAAATATATTATTTTTTTATTGTAAAGAATAATAAATACATTTTAATTTAGTTCTTCATTTTAGCTTCTGTTTTTTCGACAAAGAATATTTGTGAAACATTTCTTCAAACTTATTATGATTCAAATTCAAAAAAAATATTCTGGCAAATCTAATAAATCTGTAGAATTAAATTTAAATCTTATTTCAAAGTCTTTGAATTCATTTTTAAAAATGTTTGTTATGGAAAATCTACAAGAAATAATGATTTGTCTTAGTTAGAAATATAGCTTGGTTCAATTTGTTATATATTATAACAAAGTGCAGATTGGATTTTAACCTATTTAAAACATGTCATCAAAATTTTAAAATTACCGGTAATTTTAATCAGGAAGCATTACTAATGATGTTCCATAATTTTATTATTATTATTTTTTTTTCAAAAAGATTCGAATTAGCTAGTTTTTCTATTCTTTTTTTTTTTTGGTTGAATTTTGAATTTTAAAGAGTCGAAATTGAGGATAAACTATGTTTCGAAAAATGTTATGTTCATTTTTTTCGTGTTTTCTCCTCTTTTAAAACGTTCAATTAAGTGTTTTTTTCATCATTTATTCTCTACAAAAAACCTTCCGTAAAAGGAAACAAAAAAGTAAGACGGAATGACAGACAGAAATGCCCTTTTTTTAATATATACATATAGATTTATTTATCAAAGGTAAATTGTGTGAATTTGTGTGAATTATATTTATATAGCGCTTTTCTCTAGTGACTCAAAGCGCTTCTACATAGTGAAACCCAATATCTAAGTTACATTTAAACCAGTGTGGGTGGCACTGGGAGCAGGTGGCTAAAGTGTCTTGCCCAAGGACCCAACGGCAGTGACTAGGATGGCGGAAGCCGGAATCGAACCTGCAACCCTCAAGTTGCTGGCACGGCCGCTCTACCAACCGAGCTATGCCGAGCAAATTGGCTATTTCTGGCAATTTATTTAAGTATGTATCAAACTAGTAGCCCTTTGCATTTATCAGTACCCAAGAAGTAGCTCTTGGTTTCAAAAAGGTTGGTGACCCCTGCTTTAGAGAGTGATGTCGGTTTTTTCATACAGTGCCGTCTGAGGAATCGAAGGTCACGCTCATTCAATGCCGCTTACGTGGAGTGATTTTCTCCAGATTCTCTGAACCTTTTGATGATATTATGGAGCGTATATGTCGAAATCCCTAAATTTCTTGCAATTGCACTTTGAGAAACGTTGTTCTTAAACTGTTTGACTATTTGCTCACGCAGTTGTGGACAAAGGGGTGTACCTCGCCCCATCCTTTCTTGTGAAAGACTGAGCATTTTTGGGAAGCTGTTTTTATACCCAATCATGGCACCCACCTGTTCCCAATTAGGCTGCACACCTGTGGGATGTTCCAAATAAGTGTTTGATGAGCATTCCTCAACTTAATCAGTATTTATTGCCACCTTTCCCAACTTCTTTGTCACGTGTTGCTGGCATCAAACTCTAAAGTTAATGATTATTTGCAAAAAAAAAAATGTTTATCAGTTTGAACATCAAATATGTTGTCTTTGTAGCATATTAAACTGAATGTGGGTTGAAAAATGCTTCGCAAATCATTGTATTCCGTTTATATTTACATCTAACACAATTTCCCAACTCATATGGCAACAGGGTTTGTAATGAAATTTTTGTAACTTCGGTGTTGTTGTAGCTTGTTTACTTCAGATGCAGTCAGTAATTATTGATTCAACTTCTTTAGTTATACTAATGGTGTTCCTCGGGGTTCCATTTTAGGTCCTCTTTTTTCCCATCAATTAGGCTATTCAACTGGTGGTCTGCTGATTCAGTTTAAAAAAAATTGTGAGAGACTCACTTTTTTGCAGTAGATTTTTTTGCATATATATTTTATTGTATATATTTGATTACTACGATTAACTGTGTATCTGCTCTTATTTCTCACACTTCCTGAACGCAGCACAAATACTGCGAGATGGATGAGATTAGAATCTTCACAGTCAGTGTTATCCTACCCTTTTGTTTTGCTAGACGTCGGTCAGCAGCTTTGGTGCTTGGGCGCTGCTAAGACGCCATGTTTACAGTTCTGCTAGAACGCAGCCTTGTAGATGAGCGGTGCAGCCGTGCTGAACTACATGCAAGCTGATAAATGCCATAATGGCGGCCACCAATAAGAAAAACAAAGACTAAGTCACCAACTTTGGACATTTTATTCCGCGGGCAAACAGACTAGTTTGTCACATGCAACATTTGGCCACACAATAACTAAAAACGGTATAGGAAAACAGGGGCAGAATTCTGTTTAGGGTAGGTAGATAGTTAAGCAAGACCCCAGATGATTTTTAATAAACAGGATGGCTAAGACCTGGCCATGTTTTTTCTGTCACCTTCTTACTTTCAAATATGTTTAGCAATTCCCAGAATGTATTAAAAATAGGATGAGAACCGAGGTCAAGTCAAAGCAAGAAAACTATTGATTTTGATCAGTGCACGTAGTTAAAAATGGATGTCAAATGCTGTCATGTCATTCGTCAAGTCAACTCCTAAAATCATGCATGTAAACCCTTCTTTTTTCCCCAGGGTAATATTTTGCCCTTCTTTCCTGTTTAAATAATTTCCAATATATTTACTGTATTTTAAATTTGATCATTGAGAAAATAATATCTGATACCATCAGAGCAGAACAGCTGTAAACATTTGCTTTTGAAAAAACATCAAACTGTCCAAAAATTAAAGGACATTATTTTCCCCCACGCAACAAAAAACAATATTTCAATTTTTAACAACAAATGTTAACAGTCCTAAGTCAAAGCAAGAACCCTGATGATTTAGAAAAATATGTTTAACGCGATAGCTGAACTGTTTAGTCGCATCTAGTGGTTTTCACTACTCAAGCAATTTTTGGTCAATCGGCGAGACTTTCAACAAAATGCTAAATGGATGTAAGAATTAATCTTACATGAAAATTGAAGGCAAGAAGCCTACTGAGTATCTTACTGCAGTTTAGGTTGCTAAGGTTGGAGGCATTGATCCTAAACATAACAATACAAGCGACTATTACAAAAGGCACAGCAAAAATTATTCCTTTTTTTTTTTTTTATCTAGCTGAGATCAAAGCGGAAATTTGCACATTTAAGTGCATCATCACCTTTATCAAGTAAGCCTTTTTTTAGGCTCACTTATGTATCATAAGTCAATTAATTACATATTCAGCAACATAAACTACTGCTATAAAACTCGGTCCTATACATCAGAGAATATCCTGAAGCCACTAAAGCAGGGGTGCCAAACTCCATTTAGATCGGGAGCCACATGGAGAAAAATCTACTCCCAAGTAGGCTGGACTGGTAAAATCATGGCAAGATAAGTTAAAAATAAAGACTACTTTAGATTGTTTTCTTTGTTTGAAAATAGAACAAGCACATTCCAGAAATGTACAAATTATTATTACTATTATTTTTTTTACAATTGCCTGTTGCGGTTAATAGTATATATACTTTATTTGTTGTTATTTATATTTTCTGAACAAATTATGTGATAATATTCATCAGTCAACTCATTGGTGTTAATATTTAATCCATCAAGATAAAAAAGTATGTCAAAATCCAATTACAGTATGTTATTTATGTAGATTGATCATTTTCTTCGACTGATGTACTAGCAACATGTGCTTTACTTTGTACATATGTAGCATCATCTACAAAGATACAAAAAATTGCTAATGTGATATCCAGTGGACACATTTAGAACAGTTGTTTCTTTCATTCGAAAATATCAGGTTCCCAATGACATTGCAAACTTGTATACTTGGGGATCTCCATCAATTTAGTAACGTGTCAGCAAAGAGTAAAAATGCATTTCTTTCAATATGCATAATAACAAAACGGGTATAATTAAAAAAATGGATAAATGTTGATAGTCCAACTCATACTGACTGGTATACACAAGCTATGGAGATGATATCAGTAGAAAAAACTGCATTTAGTTTAGATAATAATGAGTCATATATTGGAATATGGGATCCATTATTGAAATGTGTTTTAAGTATTAAATGAACCAAAATATGACTTATTGTATGTTTGTGTAGAATATTGGACACGGTGTGTTGTCAGGCTTATGAGATGCGATGCATTGTTCAATTTTTTAAATTATTTTTTGTATTGACGTTTTTATTGATGATAACAATGGGGGATTTTTGGTCACTGCTATTTTGAAATTGATGATGTTCATTTTTGTTTCACTACTTTTGGAATGTACCGTGTCATGTGTGTGTGTCCTCAATTGCTCTGTTTGTTGCTATTCTGAGTGTTGTTGGGACGGGTTTGGTTTTGGAATTTGATTGCATTATTATGTATTGTTTTGTTGGATTGATTAATAAATTCATTAAAATAAATAAATAAATATATATATATATATATATATATATATATATATATATATATATATATATATCAGGTTAACTTTTATACTTAGCGGGCTGGATAAAACCTGTACGCGGGCCTGTTCCGGCCCTCGGGCCATAAGTTTGACAAAAAGCCTCTCAAGTATAATTTTTGCGTCATTTTAAGTAAGTAAAATATTTTGGATTTAGATCATTTTCAGCTATTCATGGACACCTGCCTCATTTTTAGAGTTCTAAATAAAGTTGCTCCCCCTCCCTTGATAGATTTAATTAATTAAAAAAAATACCAGTCAAGTAAAGACCAGAGCAGTGAACGGAGGGGACTGCAACATACAAAAGTGCAGGACTAAATCTGCCCAGATAGTGGGGTCTCTCAGAGGCAAAAACCAAACCAAAAACAGTATATCTTTTTAGGCTCACTTCTGTATACCAGAACAATACCTCTACTGATTTTGTCAACAGGTCTTTCACAAGACAAGAAAACATCACAAAACCAACAAACAGTCACCACTTGGATCAGATTGACTGTAAGTAAAAACATTCACTTTGTGGACAACAATCCTCAGTATTTTATGGCTTGGAGGATAAAGGTTAGTAATGGTCGTTGGAAAAGATGAGGCTGTGCGTGAGACAAAAAAAGAAAGAGCAGGAAGTTGTCATCTATAGAAGGAGGACACTTTCCAACTAGGCTCAATGCTGTTATTGAAGGAGTGTCACACACGCAAACACACACACACCTGGCGGGATTCCTACTTGGGACTCAGGTCAGAGGGAGTCTCAAGAGCGAGAGGCGGTAATGAGTAACAGCTTTATATGGGCGACGTTAATGGTTAACGCGGCCCCTAGACGATGTGCCCCTAGTCTCCAGAACACCTGCAAGCCCCCACAACACCTGCAAGCCCCGACTTAGTTCTTCATCCACCAACAAAATGATCAATCGTATTGCATGTTGGAGTCACAGGACCTCATGGGAAATGTACCCAAGTGTGTTTCGAAAGATTCTCAAACCAAAATATGTGAAATTGTAGGACCTTTGTTTGGTGCTGTTCCACACAAGTCCTATAGGTGGCGGTAATGCCAATTTCAAACAATTGCCGAGAGGGACAAGCGGTAGAAAATGGATGGATGGATGTTGAATAACAAGATGATGTTGACTATGGGGTGCCGAATGTACATATTTAGTCAAACCTTTCTAGTAAATATATTTCTCACATTCAACTCACTTGTTTCATAACTAAC
The DNA here is from genome assembly GCF_033978795.1 of Nerophis ophidion. Classification (NCBI taxonomy): domain Eukaryota; kingdom Metazoa; phylum Chordata; class Actinopteri; order Syngnathiformes; family Syngnathidae; genus Nerophis; species Nerophis ophidion. The sequence continues at coordinate 36,946,541 of NC_084624.1, read as the reverse complement.
ACACTTTTCTCCCATTTAGCTCATTTTCATTACATTTAAGTTCAAATAAAATGTTGACTCTAAATTATACATCTAAGTCTTGAAACTAAACCTAAATGGTAAATCTAAATGTTACAGCTAAACCTAAATAGCAATTTTAAAACTAAATTTTAAATCTAAACATAATGAATCTAAATCTTAATGTTAACCCTAAATGTTGAATCTAAAATCTAAATGTTAAATTTAAACCTTAAATTGAAATAAATGTAAAATCTAAAACTAAATGGTACATCTAAACCAATTGTTGAATCACCTTAAATTGATATAAATGTAAAATCTAAAACTAAGTGGTACATCTAAACCAATTGTTGAATCTAAAAGTTAAATCTAAACCTAAATTCTAAATCTAAATCTAAATGTTCTATCTACATCTTAATTCTAAATCTTACATCTAAAACCTAAAAATCAAATCGAAATGTTAAATCTAAAACTAAATGGTACATGAATTGATTAACGTGGACCCCGACTTAAACAAGTTGAAAAACTTATTCGGGTGTTACCATTTAGTGGTCAATTGTACGGAATATGTACTGTTCTGTGCAATCTACTAATAAAAGTTTCAATCAATTAATCAATCAATCAATCTATACCTAAATGTTAAATCTCAAAGCTAAATCTAAACCTAAATTTTAAATGAAAATCATAAATCTAAACCTAAATGTTCAATCTATACCTATATTTTAAATGAAAATCATAAATCTAAACCTAAATGTTCAATCTAAATCTAAATCCAAATGTTCTATCTAAATCTTAATTCTCAATCTTACATGTAAAACCAAAAATTTAAATCTAAATGTTGAATCTAAAACTACAAAGTACATCTAAACCTAAATGTTAAATCTAAACCTAAATTTTAAATCTAAATTATAAATCTGAACCTAAATGTGTTCAATCTAAACCTAAATGTTAAATCTAAATCTTATATCTAAACCTAAATGTTAAATCTAAATATTAATGTCAGGCTTTCCCCTGACAGTTTTGTGTTTTAATTTTTTTCCTCTACATTTGTCTTGGTTTCCTCTGTGTGTTAGTATTTCCTGTTTTTAGTTCCTGTCAGCGCTCTTATTTTGTCTGTTTCCTGTTTTTCCCCCTGTGCGCTGTTTTCCCCTCAGCTACGGCTGATTGGCACCTGGCCACACCTGGTGTCAATCAGCCCGCTTCTATTTGAGTCTGTTTTTGTCCTCCAGTCAGTTTTTGGATTATTGTCATGCCGATGTCGCTCTTGTCGTTACTACCTGTCGTGTTGTATGTCGACGTGTCTATGCAGCGTTGCGGTGAGCTATATTTGATTGCGGTTTTTAGCTTACTGCCTTTTGTTCCCTACTTCCAAGTTTGTTTTTATATTACATGTGCAACTTCTGTTTCCTGCTTGATTCTTGCAAGCTTCCATGCCAAGTTCCTTTTTGTTTTCTAGCTCCCATGCTAGCTCCCTTCGTTTGTTATCCGCCTCGTGCGCGCTTTGTGTTAGTACCCTTTTGTTTGTTCTTGTTCTATTATTTAAATTAAATCATGTTTTCCTGTTCAATGCCTGCCTCCGTCTCTGCTTCTTGGGGTTCGTCACAAACCAACTCTGACAATTTAAAACGTGTGTGCAATGTGTGTTGCATAAAAACAGTGGAAAACAAGATGCTCAAAAAGCTGATCGCGTGTGACAATGTTTTAGATCAGTTCTAAAAAAATGTCCTAAATGGTAAAAAAACAAGATCATAAGCGATTTTCCATCGAGCCAAGACACACCCACAACTCAGACGGCAGTGCTGTCTGATGTGTCGTGCTTTGAGGAGCAGGAAGGAAGATAAAAAGTAACATATGCGCCAGATCCAAACCTTTGACCAAATTGTGATTTTAAGTCACACTCACTTCCTTGATTACAGTATTTCACTCTGAAATACTACTGTTAATTGATGTAAAACAAAAGAGCATTGTATTTTTTTACTGTAATTTTTGGAAAGTTTACAATAAATTTAGGTTACATTATTTTACTGTGATAAAAACTATTAACTTAGACTTAGATAAATTTATTGATCCACGAGAGAAATTGTTCCACACAGTAGCTCAGTTATAAAAGATGGAATGGTTAATTTACATAAGGGCCCAAAAAGAGGGCAAAACAAAAGGTATAAAGTAGACTAAAAGTGCACCATAGTAGCAATATAAAATATAACATATATGTAATATTTACAAACTATATTTACAGTATATATATTGTGAAATCCTGGTAAGATTTTACAGTGTAGACTGGCGTATTTCACATAAGCAAATACAATTGACAATTACATAAATTTTGCGTGGCTAAACACGGCTAGGGGTAAAAATGAGTGCATAACCTATTTGAGGTAATCAGCAAAAAATTGTTCTCTATCGTTTTTCCCGACATGCTACAGAACAGCACCCCTAGCTGCGAGACTACTTACGTATGAAGTTGACATTTGTGTACTTTTGAGCGACGGATTGAACTGAGTTAAACTGCATATAGGTTGGCGAGTAGTGCGTCATAAATGCGATGTTGACCTGCTTTGAACAGGAAAAGATCAGAGTTTGGAGAGGTCAATTGTAGGGGTCAGAATCGATTCTTTTTTTTTTTAAATCGATTTTTTTTTTTTTATCAATCCAAAGAACCATTACACAGCAATACCATAACAATGCAATCCAATTCCAAAACCAAACCTGACCCAGCAACACTCAGAACTGCAATATACAGAGCAATTGAGAGGAGACACAAACAACACAGAGCAGACCAAAAGTAGTGAAACAAAAATTAATATTATCAACAACAGTATCAATATTAGTTATAATTTCAGCATAGCAGTGATTAAAAATTCCCCATTGACATTATCATTAGACATTTATAAAAATAAAAAAAGAAGAACAATAGTGTCACAGTGGCTTACACTCGCATCGCATCTCATAAGCTTGACAACACACTGTGTCCAATGTTTTCACAAAGATAAAATAAGTCATATTTTTGGTTCGTTTAATAGTTAAAACAAATTTACATTATTGCAATCAGTTGATAAAACATTGTCCTTTACAATCATAAAAGCTTTTTTTTTTTTTTTAAATCTACTACTCTGCTAGCATGTCAGCAAACTGGGGTAGAATTGAATGAATACAGAATCGTTTTGAATCGGAAAAATATCGTTTTTGAATCGAGAATCCAATCGAAAAAATCGATATATCATTCAATCATGACCCCAAGAATCGATATTGAATCGAATCGTGGGGCACCCAAAGATTCACAGCTCTAATCGATTGAAATCTGCCCGATTATTGGCGCATCATCACCAAATCTGAAAAATTAGCCTTGGCAAAGTTTTGACCGGAAACACAATAAGTAAATAATTTGTCAGTGCTATGAAACCATTCTATTGTTGTTAAAACTTAATATGAAACTTGACAAATTAGACTGCAATATAAATTCAAGAGAGCACTGATGCAATGCTTTTCGGAGTGTGTTTGTGTGTGTGCATGCACAGCAAATAAACCCTTGCACCCAACCAGACTGAGCAATGAGAGTGCTTGGCAAGTTGGAAAAAAAAAACACCAAAAACTGGGCTAATGTGTCTTTCTAGGCTTTAATAGTTTTTTGATAAGGGAATATCAGGAGATAAGTGTTGTCACTATCCTATCTAGAAACCGGATGCAAGCTTGATAAATGTACCCTGGATGAATGTGTGAGAAAACACTCCGTCGGTGTGAGGGTGACACTAGGTTAGCATGTTAACACACACACACACACACACACTAGATGCATGTATATGTACATGTACAGTATACAGGCAGGGCCAACTTGTAAAATAGATAACACTGTTATACTAAACAAATAACTATCGCCACTCGTTGAGGATTACTTTGGATTTGTTGACATATTGGAGTCATACTGATAGCCTCACGCCGTTGTCTAGCAACAAAAGTGGAGTGGCACGAGGGTAAATGGGCTGAGGTGTTGCATTGTGGGTAATCCGGCGAGGGCGTAGAGCACATGGCAGCACGTGCTACAAAGTCAGTGAGGCAAAATTCAGGTATAAAACAGAATATAATCATGTAACTATACAAAAAAATAAATACACAGAAAAATACGAGCATCTATGACAATGTTCTCATGACAATAAATATGAGGGAAAAGAACAAAAAAAATAAAGCTAAATTTTACTTTTAAGCTTCAGACCAACTAGGGTGACACCGCACAGATAACTTTAAATTTAATGCAAATGTACTTTAGATTTATTAGGGTTTTTTTTATAATATTAAAAAATATTAATACTACAACAAAAGTTAAGTATATATTTATTTTCCAACTATTTTCCAACACAATTGGATCAGAAAACAATAAATAAATAAAGCTCCCTTCCAAGGTTTGCTTTTAAGTTTTAGATAAGTTAGGGTGTGATATTAAGAACTAATACAATTGTTTCTGACATTGTATTCTTGTGACAATGTAAAATTATTTTTACTAGAGTTGGCTTTCAATTGTCAATGCAGCTAGGGCGTAATATTCCACAAATGTATCAAAATTGTAATAACTAGTAATATATAATTCATCAAAAATATATAAAAAAAAAAAAAAAACACACACACACCAAAAAAGAAAGAACAACAAAGTCGACTCTGCAGTTTTTTCCACCAGAGGCTTGCGTGAAAGCTCATGTGAATCCTAACACCTGAAACTCATTTCTCCTGCCCTGTTGTGTTGAAAGCAATTGTCACAGTCTGACAAGTATTTTATACAACACACCAGGGGGTGTAACTGTGTGAAAGAGCACATGTTTTTGTCAATATTCGCTACAAGTTTTGTATCAACTCTTCCAACTGATGTGTTTTATTTTGCATGTTCTTCAACAAAGTTCAGGAAACTGATTTTAGGACTTTCAGCATCCTCCTGCTAACTAGCCACAGTTAGACGAAGGGACTGATTGTTTCTTTGATCTGTATTCTTCTCTATGCGGACAAACGTTTCTCAATCCAAATAACCAGCGCTCCAGAATGGATTGTCTCTTGTTTGGAAAGTACTCGCTGGTCCACATGTCAAGGCCAACACCTCCGCCCCCACACCCCCATTAACACTAGCCTTCTACCCTCTAGGGGGCTCTAAGGAGGGTCGGTGTTACGTAAACATTGTCATCCATACAACAACCTCCAGCAGAGAGGTGTCTCTCTGCTCATCAGGAGACTTTCTCCCCCTCCCTTTGCTTGTCTTTGCATTCTTCTACCAC
>NC_084624.1:36918789-36933789 GCF_033978795.1 Nerophis ophidion | reverse complement strand
TAACCCTATATGCAATTAATAAAATCCAGCATTTAAAAGACAAGTATAAGCTATCTTTCCAATCTCAGCCTCAAAAGCACACTTGATGCTTTACTGCCCAGCCAAAGGTTGTACCTCCACCATTTTATAGAATTATTAAGTAAGCAATTATGATAACCCACTGTTTTAAAGATAATAGCATGATAAGGTTTTGCCAAGCTCACAATAAAAGGCTCTCTTGAAGAGGAGGAAACAATATATTTTCTACTAACAATATTTTTTAATATTAAAGTTTTAGATGCTCTGTAAAAAATACAAGTGATGCATAGAAAAATTAAAATATACATGTTATAGCAGCACCATGTAATGACCTCTTGTGGCATTTTTATCAAAGCTCATAAACCTTGAATGACTATATATTGATAAAGGCTGTTTAAAGTGTCATTGGAACGATAACATTTGCACTGTAAATGCAGCTCGCAAGCACCAGCCTCCAACAGTCACTGTGCCATGATAAGGATAGCGACCAGTGGGCCGTCACTGCGACAACAGGTCAAAAGACGTAATATTTCAAAACGGGGGATGCAGATCATTTAAATAAGTATGCTTAAAATTAGGGGAGGGAAATACATGTGATAGCTAGAAAGTATCTTAATTGAAAAATCAATAAAGCAAGAGTTCAAAAACAAATTTAATGTGGACTTCAAGATATATTGCTGTTTTATGATGCCGAAAGGAAAATTGTGATTATAACAATAAAATACGCAAAATTGAACATACTGCTGAAGTCTATGCTTTTTTAAACAAAGGGAAATTGCACTTTTGGGGGGGAATTTGGTCTATTGTTTGCAATCAGTATGAAAGACAAGACGAAGCCAATAGGAGGTCCACTATTCTGCCCATAAAACACAATAAATAACCTCCCAAAAGCCACCAACAGTACTTCATTTACATTTTGCAATTTGAATATTAACCAAATATTAGTGATATTGTTATTATAAGTGGCAACGCAGATAAATAATTTATAGCCGTGCCATGATCACAAGCTTGTGTGGCAATATCATTGGCTGGTGAGCTGCTTTCTGATGTCAGAGCTCGTTAAAGTTTATTCTAGATCATAAATCATGCCTTTCATCTGGATAGTAGAAGAATGAGGACATATTCCAACAAGTTGGTATACTTTGACAGCCAATTTAGAACCGAAAATGGAGGGAATGACATCAAAAGGCCCCTTTTTCTGCACAAGGATTATGAGTCATTCTTCATCTAAACGGGAATATAACAAGATTATACCAGTCGGCATCTTAATAACAGATGACATTGTACAGTAAGTGATGTTTTATTATGTATGTTGTCCCTAATGAAGTCTGCAGTGAGTAGTAATCAGTGATGTTGTCGAAAGAAAAAGCGATGATCGTGATGTGTTTTTTTAATTAATGAACCGCTTATGCCTAAAATTATCAAAATACGTAAATATTAAATATTCTTAGAAATGTGCCTGTTACTACATTACATATATACTTACAGCATGTATATAAAACCTTAATGGAGGTGTTTGGATGTTTTTAAGTGATTTAAAGGGCAGAATAGAGCAACTCCCATGGGCTCCCTTGTAAGCAGATTTTTGATCGCATTTATTTACTATTTAGAATGCATAAATAAACAAAAACATGCATTTTTGTCTCACTTAAGGATTGTGAATGATTGGCAAAAACAGTGCAGTTCCCCTTTAAAGAATGTCTATAGTTGAAGGTGCAGTGCAAAAAGTCATAAACGCACTTGTTTTTTTAAATGTTCCAGTTTAAAAATAATGTGTTGAGTTGAAGAGAAAAATAGATAAAACTAAATTTGTAAAAGCAGTTTTCAAATCTAACAATGCAGACACTGGGCTTCGTCCATCTTGTACACACCACGACACAAAAAGTTATTATACAATCGTTTTGTGAAAGAGTTAGTACCTACTCAGTGACCTAGTGATTAGAGTGTCCGCCCTGAGATCGGTAGGTTGTGAGATAAAACACGTGACCTGTCATACCAAAGACTATAAAAATGGGACCCATTACCTCCCTGCTTGACACTCGGCATCAAGGGTTGGAATTGGGAGTTAAATCACCAAAAATGATTCCCGGGCGCGGCTAACGCTGCTGCCCACTGCTCCCCTCACCTCCCAGTGGGTGAGCAAGGGGATGGGTCAAATTTCACCACACATAGTGTGTGTGACAATCATTGTTACTTTAACTTTAGTAGTTAATTACCTAATTCGGATTTATTTAGTTACTGGACACACAATAGGGTCTGGTTATTTAATAAAATATGAACAAAAAAATTAATTACATATCAATTACTTCCACACGTATAAGTGTCTATGTGGCATATTGAAATAAATTATATTTTTTCTTTATTTTGGTTTCATTGAGTAACATGCTACATTGGCCAACCACGCCTTGAATGTTAAAATGTGACTTAAAACATTGTCTGTAGTTACTTAAGGCTTTATGATTGAGACAGTTTAAACTCAATTGATTTAGTTTACATTGCAGCATATGGGAAAAATTGCTTTGAATCCAAAACAGCTTTGGAATCAATTGGTTCCACTGCAGTTGCCCCTGAAAGATGTCATTTTGGAGAATCCATCCATTTTCTACTGCTTGTCCATTTTGGTGTCCCGCAGCGGTGGGTCATACCTGTCAACATTTGATTTTACAAATGAAGCAAACTTTCTATTAATTAAGGCAAATAAGGGAAATTAATTTTTTCCACAATAGGTTTCACAAAATCTTCCATCCAAGGAGGCTGCTGGTTGAAAGAGCCGACTGCGTTGCCTGTGCAACCATGTTATTTATTGCCATGCTTTTCTTTTGAATGCCCGATTCACAGGTTTACAGGATGTGTTATGCCCACAGAGCCCGAGTGTATGAGCAAAACGGAAGATCTGCTGCTTCAGCAGTACTGGAAAGAAACCCTGGTAAAGGAAAGAGGCAATGGTAGAGTAGGGAAAATATAGGAGTTTTCTGGATAAACTGCAAGCTAAACAAGTATAACGTATCTATTTTTTTTTTTTAACTACACCGTAATCTGCATTTTGAAATGTTTGTATCCTATTGCAAAGTTTCAAATCTAATTTATTGCTTTGTAATCCCCTTTTTATTAACACTTTGAAAAAAAATACACCCACTTGTATAAATGTGTGTTTGTGTGTGTATATATGTGCATAAATATATGTGTTTGTGTAAATATTTACAAAACATGTATATCAACACACCTACTTGTTGTTCTGATTGTTTGTATCATATTGTAGTTGAAATAAAGTTAGGGGGGGAAGAAAAGGTGTGTATTTTAAAAGTGACCGTTGTTTCAAAATAATGAGTTCAAACTTCAACCGTGTCCCTAAAACTACTATACACAGGAAAATGTGTGGAAGAGAATTGCAAGTCGGTCCCACCTTTGCGTAGTTGCATACCGAAAAAAAGACTGTGGATGACTGACAAGAGGCTCACTTTGTTCATGTAATTTCACTGTTGAATAAACCTGCTCAGGTGCTGAGAGCAACGCAGAGGGAAACCTCTTGTATCCAGTTTGCAAGCCAGATGATGGCAAAGTTATCAGATTCATTTATATTTATCGTTCGATTCATTGACTTAACTATCAGCTCAGGCCCAAAATTGCAAAACATTTTTTAGGAATCTGGACATCAAGTTTAATGGTTTTCTTAATGCTCTTTAAGGCCTCACTTTCTGCAAAATTTATCCATTGACTTTTAATCCTTTTTAATGACCTGCGGAAAACTTGTATTGTCCTTCTCTTTCTTCCCAACCTGTAAAATCTGCAGTATATCAGCTACTGGCTGTTTCAATTTCCCTCTGGATCAGTAAAGTATCCAGAGTCATCCCTCGCCACATCGCAGCTTTACTTTATCACCATTTTTTGTTTGTGTTTTACACATTTTGTAGATATATCAAGCATCTTAAAGCACGAGAAAGGCTAAAAATGTAAGTATTAGAGGAGTATCGGCTGTTAGATGACACCAAACCAGTCAGTCAAAGCCTTTTGGTATGGCGGCCACTGATTCACTCAGCCTCAAGCAGCATTGCTATTACATATTTACATATTCTAGTTTTTTTATGCCCTACATATGAACATTTTTGATTATAATGAATAAGTCCTACGTCGCAGAAATGTATTTACCACGGTCATGCCTGTAACCAATTCAACAGCAATAAATGAGAGTTAAGTGTAAATACATTTTTAAATTTAGAGTGAAGAACAATATGGAGAATATAATTGTATGTTCGTAGAACATAATTAAAACATAACACGCATTTTGGATGAGTTTGTTGTGGTAAAACTTTAGTTTTCTGACAGAATGGACAAAAAAAAAAATTGGCCAGCGATAGCACAGTCTGCTCTCATAACGTCAATTATGCTTAATACAAAATTTGTAACTCCAAAAAAATTTAAAAAAACAGAGGATATGTTCATTAGTAAAAATACTTTTGCTCATATAGCGTTTGCAATGTACGTCAGGAGAGATGTAGCCAAAACTATTCAATTATTCTGTAAGACTTGTTAAACAGCAGAGGCAATCCTACAATATTAATAACATAAGTCTTCTTCTCAACGCTTTTGACACTTTGCCCTGATCAATACAATAAAGTAATCAGCACGCCAGGGGCCTCATGTGTTTTGAGGCAAGGACTTTTTTTATGGCTTTACAGCTGAGGTTAGGTTGCTGCTTTCAACTCCAAACTACCCACCCATCCATAAACACTACTTTAACCCCATGTTAACACTTTTTTAATGCAGTAAAAAAGAGAGGCTTGGCTCAAGTTGGACAAACAAGTGGCTTAAAGTCCAAGGAAGAAGACCAGGACTGAGGCGCCATGAAGCTCCTCTAAGAGTGGCAGTAGTAGCAGCACACAGACAACACAGCGTGAACTTTGCTCAGCTTGGGTTGTAATAAAAAAAGCCACAGACAATAAACGCAGAGTTTTGAACTCAACTGGATGACATGAAAGAGAGAGAAAGCAAAAAAGGACCTTCAGTCAGTGGACAATCAATTCCTCCAACATGGCACCCAAATCCTGACTGGACCAGCTGGATTGTTTCGTTTACATGGAGATGATGGAGGATGGGGGAAAATACAGCAGCAACACAGGAGGCCATAAGTCATCTGTTGGGGGAAAACGTTAATTGGGCCTGAACAGATCAGGAAGAGGCAGAAATGTCAAAGTAAAATTCACCTTTCAGGGCTGTGGGGTTTGTACTGTAGTCAGTGGCTGTGCTGCCACCTAGTGAAGGGCCTGCAAACTGCAAGTCTAAGACATTCCTGTGCAAGCATCTTCACTCTTCTTTCAAGGGGGCCCAGTAATTTGTCCTTCACTCTCCAACCCACTGCGGTGCAGCAGTCGTGGATTAGTTGATCACCCCCCACCCCCACCCGACGTGGGAGTAACGACCCCCGCGGCCAGGGTCAGCAAGCATGCATGAAGCGCATGGCAGTCAGGGATCCTCCCCAGGATCAGGCCACGTCTAGGGGTGAAGATAGCGCCGTCTCCGACACCGTGACAGTGGGCGTGAGGTGTCCTGTGGGGGTCAGTCTGGACTTCAGTCAGTAACGTCAGTGAGAGTGATGGACTGTCCCGTCTGTTTTTAGCCATGACACACAAGATGTCTATGTTCAGTCTTCGTGGAGGCTCAGTACAGGTCATCAGTCATCCATCCATCCATGTTTTACCGCTTGGCCCTCCCAGGGACCTATCCCAGCTCCCATTAGAACGAATGCACGGTACACCCTGGACAAGTTGTGGTCATCAATCATTTACAGCTAAATGTATGAAAAAACTAATTCCCCTAAAACAGAGGTATCCAAAGTGAGACATGAGTGTGGCCCTTTTATTATTCAAGAAGAACAGTAATTTAATACAAATAATGGGTCTAAAATAAAATATTTGTTGCGACGGTACATTATAATGATGATAATCATACCTACACAGGGATCGCATCGTAACCCACGGGGCATCCTTCAGCTGTTCACTGAATTGTATGTGTACCATGTAAGTAGTTCAATAAGCATATAGGTTTGTAATGAGGAAAATAATATATACATATTAAATGTATATAAATAGATTATGATTAAATTGTATTATCTTAATTTGTTCATTATGTCTGTTTTGGCAAACTCTACAGAAGGCCAGAGCCTTCACCCACACAGAAGGCCTCATGTCCAAATATGAGTTTGGCTCCCATCTCCCCCAGAGGACACACATGGAATTACAGACACAAAATCCCAACAGCTGAAGACCATCACTAATCAGGAAGGCTCTCACCTGAAGCAATCAAAATCCACTCCTTTTAAGTCTGCAGCTCCAGCTCAAACTTCAGGTCAACAAACACTGCTCGAGGACAAATTACCAAATACAGAAGAGGCCAACAAACACTGCTTCAGGAGAATTGACCAAATACAGAAGTGACAACTGTTCACAGAGACCAGGGTGGCTGACGGTTTTTCACCTTACAGTTATTCGATGAAAAAAGAGACAATCAAGTCCAAAATAAAAGGAGAAACAAAGATTCGTCTCATCATTGGATTAAAACAAAGAGTGAAGTCCCAGTGAAACCCCTGGTCAAAATATCAAAACCCTTTTCAAGTTAGGGGAGAACACAAACAAGCAAACGTAACTTGACAGTGAAAAACCGCAGTGAAAAAACGATCCCCCACTGGACAACCAGGAAAAGGAGATCTGGACCAAAGACTCAAAAGTTAATTCCACCAAATTCATTTAAACTCCACTTGAGCTTTAAATATGGCTGACAAGAAGGTGCTTAACCAGCTAAAGACCGAAAGGACAACGGCAAAAGCATCATTCACCCGCCTTGTCAACAGCATCACCAGGAACCATGATGACTTGTCTGAGGAGGAGCTCAGAGACAGTTTCAAGACACTCATCACAGCAGCGGACAAAGTCATGGAAGCCAATGACAAGGTAAAGGCCAAACTTCTGACACAGCTTAAAGATGGAGAAACTGAACTCACCGAAGAGCAACAAGACAATCTAGATAATACCTCAAAGGAGTGTGAGTCAAAGCGGGCGAAGGTCAAAGCTCAACTCCAGAAGGCCCTGTGGGACAAGTTTGGAAAAGATGAAGTGTCCATAGCTCTTCTGGCAGCAGATGCGGAGTGTCGACGCACCACTGCTTTGGAACCGGAGGATATGAACCTGGATGGATATGAGTTCATGCTGAACCACCTGGAAGGACTGGTAAAGACTGCAAAGGAGGTGCATGGTCGGTGGAGACAATGGGTCTCTGAAGGTACAGTAGATGAAATTCTGACAAGCTTAAAAGGTCTGGAACTACAGACCACCAGGCTGGTTTACAAGAAGGCTGACTTCATACAACAGAAGATAAAAGAAGAAGTCAGGAGGGAACCATTTGCTCCTAGTCATCCTGTGCCAGCCATCAAGTTGAAACCCAAAGCCCTTCCTAAGTTCACTGGAAACAAACGTGAATTCCACAGGTGGAAAAAGGACTGGGAAGCACTCCAGAGACAAGGTGAACCAACTGGTTCCAAGGAGGTGAAGAAGGCCCAATTGCTGGACAGTGTTGAGGACAAGATCAGGAAAGACCTTCGTCTAACCACTCATAACACTGCTGATGACATCTTCCGTGTTCTGGAGAGTCGGTGTGGCAACCGAACTTCCATTGCTATCGAGATATTGGAGGAGGTGCAGAGAATGCAACCTGTCAAAAATAACCAGCCGCGAAAAGTCGTGGAGCTAATCCAAGATGTGGAGAAGGCGCTTCAAGATCTCAGTGACCTTGGGGACACCGGCGCCATCAAAAAGCCACTTGTGACCAGGTCGATTGAGGGAAAACTCCCAGCAACTCTCAGAAAGGAATGGCTCATCTATGCAGCAAACACCAGGAATGCTGTGACTCCAGCAAGCAGGTTTGACGGTCTCTTGGACTTCCTCAAAGAGCAAGAGAGCATTTATGAGCAGCTGGAACAACTGGATGAGGAACCTAACAAAAGGGAATCGAAGCCTGAGCCAAGACATGCTAGGACAAAATCCACCAAAGCAAGTGACGACCGCACTGGCTGTGTTGTCTGTGGAGATGGGAAGCACGGGAAGAAGCTGTACTATTGCATGCAGTTCCGGGCACTTCAGCTAGCAGAGAAGAAGGCTGCTGCTAAGAAGTTGGGAGCATGCAAGAGATGTCTTGAAGTCCATAATGACAGTTCAGACTGCAAAGATGATTTCCTATGCACCAACCATGCCTGCAAGGGTGAACATGCACTTGAGCATCATTTCTACCTCTGTCCAAACAAAAGAAGCGGCTCGGCACAGAAAAAGAGCAAACCTGGCTCAATGGATGGCAAAAGCAGAAGAACGTACACAGAAGAACAGGAGGACTTTGTCAAGAAGCTTTCCCCAGAGCTGGCAAGGCAGTTTCATGATGCGTTCTCCAATGCTGCATCCAAGACGTTCAACACCACAAAAGTCAAATCAGGACTTTTAGCGGAAAGTGGATTGCAGGAACTGCCAGTAATGATGATGCTATTGGAGGTCACCGCAAACGCTGGAGAAAAGATTGGAACACTGATCGACCTGGCTTCCGACACCAATTACATCACCCACAAGGCTGCAGACAAACTGAACCTCAGGAGCGAAGACATCACACTCATTGTACATGGTGTCGGAGGAATGAAGACCATTGTGGAAACAAAGCGGTACATCTTGAAGATTAGAGTGAAGACTACAAGAGGTACTATGAAATCGCATCAATTGGTCTGTTATGGTCTGGACAGCATTGCAGACATCCATAAAAGTGTGGACTCCAAACGGCTGCAGAAATTTTTTCCGGATGTCCCACTTGGAGCTCTGACAAGACCCGATGAAGTCAGTTTGCTCATAAGTCACAGAGAAGGCCAGCTAGCACCTCAACGGATCAGAGGTATCTGAGACCTTGTACTGTGGGACGGGCCACTGGGAATGACAGTTGGAGGCTCTCATTCTGAACTCTTTGAAGAACTCACTGTTTCCGCCCACATGTCCAAAACACACTTTGCGAGATCAATGAGGACTGCTGCTTTGAGGTATGAAGAACTCACTGGCCCAGCTTGTAAAAAACCTCCCAACACTCAGGTTCACGCCAAATTCCAGAGGTCAAACACTTCAACCACCAACCGGGACTTCCTAGAGTGGTGGAAATGGGACAGTATTGGTGCAGCAAGTGACCCAAAGTGTGGAGGATGCCGCTGTGGAAAATGTCAACCAGGCGGCAAAGAAATGACTCTCGCAGAGGAGCGGGAGCTTGAAGTGGTAAAGGGTGGCCTCACCTATGTCACAGAGGACAACCACAGCAAAGAGCCACATTGGCATGCCAGGTATCCTTTGGTGGAGGACCCCATGTCACTACCAAATAATAGAAAAACAGTTGAGGCCACATTCTTGAGAACGGAAAAGCATCTTGCAAAAACACCTGACTGGAAGGTGGCATATGCTGCACAAGTGCATGACATGATTGATCGACAAGCAGCCATCAAACTACCCAAAGACACCACCACAAAGTGGGATAGACCAGTTTGGTATCTCAGTCACCTCATTGCCCCTAACCCACACTCAGTCACAACTCCAGTGAAAATTGTCTGGAACAGCAGTCAGAAGTGCAGAGGCGTTAGCAGGAATGACCTGCTGATGAAAGGGCCTGACGTCCTCAACCAAATTTGAGCTGTGCTTCTCCGATTCAGAAGTGGAGCACATGCTGCGCTGGGTGACATAAAAAAGATGTATAACTCAATCTGGCTGGAAGACCAAGAAGTGCACCTGCACAGGTTCCTCGGGCGAGATGCCGAAAATGAGGACCTGGAAGAATACGGAATCACAAGAGTGAAAATAGGAAACAAACCAGCAAGGTGCATAGCGCAGCTGGCAATGCGTGAAACTGCAAACCTCCCTCTCTTTGCCCATCTTGAAGAGGAGCGTCGAGTGCTTCACAACTACAGCTATGTTGATGACATCCTCACTTCCCACAACAACCTTGACAAGCTAAACCTCATCACAGCTAACGTGGAGAGGATCCTGAAGGCCGGGGGGTTTGAGTTGAAGCCGTGGGTCTTCACTGGTCAAAGTGGGAGGAAGGAGCGCCCTGAAGAGGAAAATACCATTATCTTACCAAACCAGATGAGCGATGATGACAACAAGGCACTCGGTCTGGGCTACAGAGTCGAGGAAGATGAGCTCCATGTCATAATCGGAATCAACTTTTCAAACAGAAAAAAAAAAAAAAAAAAAGACCAGTCTTCCCAATTCAAGCAGCAGAAAGGAAAAGCTCCAAGCCACCGTTCTGCACAGAGAAGTAAGACGGTTGGTTGTCCTACTACCTGCTGAGTAACAGGAATAGAAAATCTTGCCACAACCACCTAAACCAACCACGCACACTTAGTTTGCCTACAGTCGGCGATCTTCCCGATGTATCCATGGGAAGATCGAGTGGGAGGTGTTTTCGCAAACTCTACAGAAGGCCAAAGCCTTCACCCACACAGAAGGCCTCATGTCCAAATATGAGTTTGGCTCCCATTTCCCCCAGAGGACACACATGGAATTACAGACACAAAATCCCAACAGCTGAAGACCATCACTAATCAGGAAGGCTCTCACCTGAAGCAATCAAAATCCACTCCTTTTAAGTCTGCAGCTCCAGCTCAAACTTCAGGTCAACAAACACTGCTCGAGGACAAATTACCAAATACAGAAGAGGCCAACAAACACTGCTCCAGGAGAATTGACCAAATACAGAAGTGACAACTGTTTACAGAGACCAGGGTGGCTGACGGTTTTTCACCTTACAGTTATTCGATGAAAAAAGAGACAAGTCCAAAATAAAAGGAGAAACAAAGATTTGTCTCATCATTGGATTAAAACAAAGAGTGAAGTCCCAGTGAAACCCCTGGTCAAAATATCAAAACCCTTTTCAAGTTAGGGGAGAACACAAACAAGCAAACGTAACTTGACAATGTGTTCTTATTCAAATACTTTTTCAAATGTTCTTGTGATAACATATTTTCAGTATATTAGTTGGAATCTTTACATGACATGTTTCGACTGTGGTCCTTGAGGTCATCAGTCTTCTGAAGAAGACTGCAGACGACGGTCAAAACATGTCAGGTAAAGATTCCATCAAACATACCAAAAATATGGTGTGATTACAAGAACATTTAAAAAAATATTTTAATATTAAACAATAACCCTTAAAAGTATGTTATAACTAAAACAATTGTCACTCTCCATTCACATCACCACTTTTAGATTTTTCATTTAAAGCATATACTCTCATTTTTTGTTCTAAATTAAACATGTTTTGGCATTAAATTGGCTTAATCAACTAAAAACATCAATACTATAGTAGTATTGGGCACTTGAAAAGACCAAACCAAACAGAGCGCGCTGTTGAGTATCGCGACCACTGATTGGCTCAGTCTCAGGCGGCATTACTACTATGTTGGATAAAATATTGTAAAGGTGACTAAAGGGTGATATTTCATGTCTACGAGGCTTTCAAATCCTAATGTTGAAAAAGTAGTAAGAATGTTCTAAACCGTTTGTGTATGCTATAGCTATGAATATATTTTGATTTATAAAAAACGATTTCTACTTTACAGGAATTTATTAATTGCGGTCAAGTCCGGAATCAATTAACAGCGATAAATGAAGGACGACTGTACATTTATCAAATTTATTTAACCACTCAGTCATTCATTAATTTCATGTACAATAAATTGTTTCATAAAAAACTAATTTTTTAAACAGTATGTTAATAACATTTTATCATACAGCCATCCATCCATTTACTACCGCTTGTCCCTTTCGGGGTTGCGGGGGGTGCTGGAGCCCATACATGTTTGTTATATCATACATACATGTTTGTTAGAATCTAATTATTGTTGAAACAATGTTGCTTACGTTTAAATTGGCATTAGGATATGTTCCTAATATTTATTTATAAGAAATAAAAAAAATTACTATTTTGTCATACCAACAACTATCAGAATAATAATGCAGTGCAATTTGACTCCACCGCAATAATAATCGTATTACATGAATGGGAATGTCAAACTGAGCATTTCGGATTTTTATATGGCTCAGTCTGGTTTTAACTTTCTACCTTTATAGCATAGCCAACCTATCTCACTGTGGTGCTGATTCATTATTTGGTGTTAGCATTTTCAAATAGTCCACACCTCCCATGCACGGTTGGCACCCCCATCCTTCTGTCCCACCACTACCCGGCTCCTCTGTGAAGCAGACGCCACACAGCAGGGCAAAAACAACAAAATGCAAATCCCCCCCCCCCCTTAGATCTTTAAAAAAAACAAAATAAAAAAATAAAAAAAAGTGTTACAATTCTGCGGAATAAACTAGGAAAACAAAAACGTTGGTTTGCAACTTTAATTCAGCTATTTGTGTTTTTTGTTGTTTTAAAAGCACTTTGTTTTGCAATACAGACCGAACAATTTTGAATGATACATGTCGTACTGCATATGTCAAACATTCATGCCAAAAGGAAATACCACCGATACATTTCCAACGGGATTAAAACAAAAAAAAGGGAAAAAAAAAAAAAGTAATTTTTTTCTTTTTTTTAGATAGTAGCAAGAAAAACAACACTGATGTAAAGCATTTTAGTGCTTCTAGTTTGGTGTTGTCGGTGAAAAAAACAAAACAAGAAAGTGTCATTTTTTTAAAAAAAACAAAGTTTTAGTGTGCGCCTTGTACGAGTAAGGCAATTTTTGTCTTAATTTAAAAAAACACTGACGCTTGACAACTAAATTACTTTTTCTTTAAGTTTCAACAAAGAACATGAGTAAGGCTTAAAGAGGATGAAAAATGTAAGCGTGATTAGGTGTAACAAAAACAAACAAAACAAAACAAAAACATGAATATCAAAGCTGGTTTTGAGGCTACATGTCAGGAAGGCGGTGACACCTACAAATCATATTTTTGGGGCAGCAATACAAAATAATTTATCTACAGTCACCATCTAAGTGTTCTAACAGATTGTACTTTATATGTCAATAAATGCTGATTTGAGCGGTAATACACTTTAAATTAAGTAAAAAAAAAAAAACACAAAACAAAGAGCACCTTTTCTTCCCACCCCAGCACAAGCTTTTTGGAAGCGAATGGCACAGCAGCAACAGACTATTGTACAATAATGCAGGACAATACTAACTGAAGTCTAAAAAGTTGAAATGTGTGGATGTGTGTGTGTTTGGATGCTAGTTTGGCGGCTCTAGTGCGACTGTGATGTGCTACCTGTGTGGAGTGGACCCGCTGTGTTGCTGTTCAGCCGGTTTCTCTTTCTCCAATACAGTAGTGCTGAAGTCTTCTTGAGCGAATCACGACATCTATGCTGTAAAAAAATACTTGCGAGGAACCTTGAAAGTTACCATTCAGTTATGAGAACCAGGTTAAAAATGGATGCTTCCGACACTTGCATAAGGATGGATAATCAATAGTAAAAGTTGATACAGTCAACAACAAAGACAGAGCAGTCCATCCTTCTCATTTTTGTATATCCTCTTACTTTGTTCAGTCCAGAGCCAGATTCAAGAGACATGCCCTTCAAGTTCATTTCTTGAGAAGCTTTGACAACGGTGAGCTTCCAAACATCAACAGAAGAAGGATGATGACGGTGCAAAGTAAGACGAAGAGGATACAGAAGAGGGGATGTCCATGGAGCGTCTTGGTAAAAAGTTAATGTTGTATGGTAGAGTAAGACATTGAGGGATGCGCTTTGGTGGCCGACAGCGGCTGGTGTTGGATAGGGAAGGAAAGGGGGGGGGGGGGGGGGGCCTAGAAGGTAAAACAATCCGGCAGCAAGAGTCTAATAGAGAAGGATGCGGCGTTCAATGGCCTTGCGGCATATGGGACACTCGCTCATTCGGTCGCCGCACAGCTGGCAGGTGCCATGGCCACACATGAAGATCATGTTCTTGAGCCGGTCCAGGCACACAGGACACATGGTCTGTGGGTGGAGAAAGGACATGTTGGAAGTGATTAAAAGAGCACACTTGACATGTCATGTTTTCAAGGCAGGCTCACCTGCTCCTTGATGTCCTGCAGCTGTTGCTGGAGTTTCTGCACATCGGCATTGACGTTGGTGTTGTCTTTGTCTCTTTGCAGGGCCGGGATGTTGTTGCTAGCTGTTTAGGACACATCGCAACAGCACGCAAAGATTCAGAGATGTGTCACAGGCCTAACATGTTAACAGATTGCTTACATCACTGTGAAACTGAGGTACGCTGCAAATGTGATTTTACAACCTTATGGAGGCGTATATTTGTCAGCTCAGCTCTTAAGCTTTGCACATTTAAAAATACATCATTTAGCAACCGGCGACACATATGGCATCATTAAATCCACAGCAACTGTAAACACATAAGGAACACTGCCAGAATTGGTAAACTGTGCATTAAATAAGAAGATATAGAGTTATACAGTAGCTGGGCACAACATAATATAATGAGATTCAACACAAGAGCTGTACCTAAATTCCTTTACAGTATTAATTTCATTTTGTTTATAATTGTGGTTGTAGTTTGGAGTGGTGAACATATATGTACATTTAACAATGCACCTATGTGTTATAAATGCTGACGAAGCAGTTTGCTCTCTACTATTACAACATTCCTTCTATTGCTGCTGTGTAATATATGTGCTCATAAATAACCATGTGCTCAAAAAAAGCTATGCCTTGATTTCACTTTTTATTGTGCTCCAAATCATTATCATCCATCTATCCATAAATTTTCAACCGGTTGTCCCTCAAAGTTATAGTTAAAGCTTAAGTACCAATGATTGTCACACACACTCAAGGTGTGGCGAAATTATTCTCTGCATTTGACCCATCACCCCCTGGGAAGTGGGGGGAGCAGTGAGCAGCAACGGTGGCCGTGCCCGGGAATAATTTTTGGTGATTTTAACCCCAATTCCAACCCTTGATGCTGAGTGTCAAGGA
>NC_084624.1:36863789-36913789 GCF_033978795.1 Nerophis ophidion | reverse complement strand
TCATCATCATCATCATCATCATCTGCGGCATCATCCTCCATACCTTTCCCTCCGCAACAAAGCACGAAAGGGGTACGGCGTTCCACCACAGCCCGGCACTGTACGCACTTCTTCATGAGGCTGGCACAGTCTGGAAAGAGCAAGGCAGTGGAGTTAACACCTTTGTGGATAACCTAGAACTTACATTTACATGCTAAACCATGCTAGGGACAAACTGGAAATTTAAAGTATAAAGATGTAATTAAGAATAAAAAATAACGCCATAAATTTAGAGCATACAACACATTTTCAGAGATAAAACAGAATAAATGTTTGATGTCAAAAATAAAAAATAAAAAAACATTTTTGCCCATGGCATTTACTCGGTTTATAAAAATGTTTCTCCTGAATTACAAGTTTTTTACTCTTATACAGTGGTTTTCAAACCTTTTTCACTAAGTACCGATTCAGAAATAAACTTGGCTTTCCAAGTACCACAATCATGACCAACATTAAAAAACAGCAGCGTAGTGGGCTTCAGTATCCATTAAAAATAAGGCAGACAATATATTTTAAATATATTTAATATTGTTGGCCATTGTAACATTACACACAGTTTGAACAGTAACACTGTGTGTGAATATAGCAAAATACAACACTGTACTTTATTCGAGTCATTTTTTTGGCGTACCAATAGATGGAGCCCTTGTACTACTAGTGGTACACGTACCACAGTTTGAGAACCCCTGCACTTGCACCATTATTTTGTGTTTAATAAATATTTTATCCCTAAAACATTAAAATGTTTTTCTCTCAGAACATCGTAGGGAGGCAGGGAGGCAGTCAAGCAACATATTTAATTATTTTATTTTTTAAATCTGTCCTGTCAGCTTGTTACTCTTGGTGTCTCCTTGCCGCTCAGGTATATCATATTGTCTAAAAATGCATTATCCCATCAATAACGTGACATCATAGCACTCGCGCCGCAGTGTCAGGCAAGCACACATCAAGTGCGCGCTCTTTTAGTCAATTAGTGCGCGAGGAATATATTTATATATATATATATATATATATATCTACCGTATTTTCCGGAGTATAAGTCGCTCTAGAGTATAAATTGCACCTGCCGAAAATGCATAATAAAGAAGAAAAATTCATATACAAGTTGCATTTTTTGGGGAAATGTATTTGATAAAACCCAAAACCAAGAATAGACATTTGAAAGGCAATTTAAAATAAATAAAGAATAGTGAACAACAGGCTGAATAAGTGTACGTTATATGACGCATAAATAACCAACTGAGAAAATGCCTGGTGTGTTGACGTAACATATTATGGTAAGAGTCATTCAAATAACTATAACATATAGAACATGCTATAAGTTTACCAAACAATCTGTCACTCCTAATCGCTAAATCTGATGAAATCTTATACGTCTAGTCTCTTACGCGAATGAGCAAAATAATATTATTTGATATCTTACGGTAATGTGTTAATAATTTCACACATAAGTCGCTCCTGAGTATAAGTCATACCCCCGGCCAAACTATGAAAAAAACTGCGACGTATCGTCCCAAAAATACGGTACGTACGTACGTGCACGCGTGCACGCACGCACGCACGCACGCACGCACACACACAGCCCGACCCCCAGCCAAATTGTTTTAACCCAATGCGGCTCCCAAGTCAAAAAGTTGTCTGCTCTGCAGTTGCTGGTTTAATTGTGTGCTAAATGTGTTGAAATATTTTATTCTAACATCATACTGTGTGTTTTTGTGATTTTGAGCCAGTGCCATTGCATCTTACTATAATGTTTGTAAATCTGACCTGCGAGTCGGTGACTTAGCATCATACTGTATGTTTGTAAATCTGACTAGTGGGTCAATGTCTCCTTAACCTCAAACATTACTGCACGTCACTGTTTACCACCACCACGGTAACAATGATGACAAGTTTGTAACTTACTCTCACAAGCGCACATGTGGCCGCAGGGCTGGAACAATACCGCCGCCTTTTTGTCGGAGCACACAACACACTCCTCGATCTGTAGATTACACATAGACGAACAATTACTAAAAGTTCATGTTATGTGAATAATATTGTGGCAACTGTCTATTGGGCTATTACACAATGGAGGGGAGTTGGACGGCAGGGTCTTTACATGTTTCTCCGCTAAGGACAGGGGTTTACGAAGATCCAAAAACCACGCGCTAAACAGCGTGTGAAAAATACTAAATTGTGTGTACTATTAAAGGGTGCATTGCGCATGATCTACTCATACTGCGTGTAAAATTAACAACTAGCGAAGATAGACCACCCTATTTAAGTGAGGTTGTTGTTTGTACTACGTGGTTTGCACCATGGAAACACTCATTTACTGCACACTCATATTTTCATGCTCCTAAATGTGGCGTCTTGCTGTTTTCAAACATGTTTAATGTGTATGTTAGAATCTGCAGTGTATCTACAAAGGAACCCACTTTTATAGGGCACTAAAAATGCCCCCAATAAAATCGCGCCCGTGGAAAACGCTGACACTAACTACGAGCGTCAGCAAAAAAATGCAATTGTAATTAGGGCTGGGAAGTATACTGGTATTACATTTAACACGGGGTATTTTAAAAAGAGGTACATATTAGAGACAATACCGCCATACTGGTATCTTGTAATGTGCCTTTGTTACAGCCGTTTGCTCTTTTCTGCGACATTCTCTTTCGTTCAACCCCATCCCTCACGAAAACACAACAAACTTTTCCAAAGAGTATAGCGCTTCGATGCCGACTTTTCGACGCCCGAGTGATGCAATACTTGGGTCACTGATTGCATTTAGCTATTGGTGAGTGACACCAGTTTTATTTACACATTCACTAGTTTGCTTGA
Source organism: Nerophis ophidion (assembly GCF_033978795.1). Classification (NCBI taxonomy): domain Eukaryota; kingdom Metazoa; phylum Chordata; class Actinopteri; order Syngnathiformes; family Syngnathidae; genus Nerophis; species Nerophis ophidion. The sequence goes on along the minus strand of NC_084624.1, from coordinate 36,910,930 downwards.
GAACCTATATCTCTCTTTGCAGTGCCTTTATCACTAATCACATCCGTCTATGTTGTTAAGTTTTGTTAGTGACTTAGCACAGCAGCTAGCGTTAGCACTTCCTTGTTGCTAGGTGTGTGCCGTGTCAAATGTTTAGCTACTTCTTGGCTTGAAAGTGCCTCTCTCCAAAGCCCATGCGGACTAATCTAGTGTAATGTCTTGTCTGGGTGGCTGAAGAGTAGTTTCAAACTGAACAGCCAGTCAGCGAGTAAAAGCTCCATCTATCCCTGTGCACAAGTGTGAGGCTATAAACCTAACGTTTATACATAAGAACAAAATTAACAAAAACAGCTTTGACATAGTAACTGCTAACTAATTACTTTATAAGTATAAACATATATATATACATATACATATGTATATATATATATATATACATATACATATGTATATATATATATATACATATGTATATATATATATATACATATGTATATATATATATATATACATATGTATATATATATATATACATATGTATATATATATATATATATACATATGTGTATATATATATATATATATATATATATATATATATATATATATATATATATATATATATATATATATATATATATATATATATATATATATATATATATATGTCTCCCAGTATGTGCGGGAGTCAAAGCATGGCCCCTACCACTGAGAAAGCCCCACCCAAAACAGTAACTGTGGCGCCCAGGAAACAAGGGGCCATATTTTTATTTTCGAAAGCCAATATATGGTATGTTGAGCTGCGGCACGGGCACCTCCTTTCTCCCAGATAATTCTGCGCAACTGCCAGTTTGCATATTTCTAGAACTTCTAAAAATAAACACAAACAGCTCCTAAGACCAGTTTCAGTCTTGATAAAAATCAAACTGCGTGTGCTAAGTAGTTAAGATAGAATTTTCTCGAACCAGTATTGTGGGCATTCGGAAGATCAGCATATATTCTGCATATTCATGATAGACCTGCCAAATTGAATGCGCTCTTTATTTAGCTCATTTAAGAGACGCAATAATGCACAAGCTTAATAGATTAGCTCTGTGTGCGCTTTGCACGTGTTAAAATAATACACGCACAACTTTAATAAATCAGGCCCTGGGTGGGCAAAGTGCATAAGAAACATGATCATTAAAACAACATATTAGACAATGAGGAGCTTTTGTTGCTCCAGTGTGTATGTGATACCTTAGTCCGTGACTGGACCTGATCTTTGCAGATAAGACACTTCTTGACACGTGGTGAGCAGAGGGAGCATGTGGCGATATGTCCGCACGGTCCGAAGAGGGTGTCTCTCTTCATGTCGGAGCACACCATGCACTCCTCCAGCGACTCCATGTTACAGTTCAAAGATGGACTGCGAGTGCCCACCGGGCCGCTAGAACATGACGGGTTAGAAATTCGACTTTGTTAAGAGAGTATGAGAAGATTTATAGCAAGAAACACAGTCATTGCACGGTAAAAATTAAGCTTGTGTTTCTGTTTGCCACCTTTAGGCTAAAACATGTGTTTTCTGTTGTGGTTTCAAGGTGATTTAATGTCATTGTCTGCTCTCATGCTGACTTTCATGAAATAAGACAAAAATTAAAATTAATACATTATTTCAGTGGTTCTCAAACTCATTTCACCAAGTACCACCACATACTAACGCAATAATGACCTACATTAAAATACAGTAGCGTAGTAAGCCTAAGTATTTATTAAAAACAAAGCAAAGGTTTTATTTAATATCCTTGGCCACTGTAACATAACACACAGTTTGTACAATAACAGTGTTTAAATAAAGGAAAATAAAACACTGTTCTTAATTCAAAATGAATTAATTATTTAAGTCAGGGGTCTTAAACTCAATTTACCTGGGGGCCACTGAATGCAGAAACTGGTTGAGGCTGGGCCGCAAGAAAATATTTCTTAAAAAGTCTAACATGCACTTTTTAATGAACTCACCTTCTATGAATGGCTTTCCCGCCCTAGCAACATACTTGCCAACCCTCACGATTTTTCCGGGAGACTCCTGAATTTCAGTGCACGTCCCGACAATCTACTGGTGCAACCATTCTCATGAATTTGTCCCAATTTTCACCCGGCCGACATTATTTAAGGCTGCCGTGACTGCACTGCCTTTAACGTCCTCTATAACAGTGGTTCTCAACCTTTTTTCAGTGATATACCCCCTGTGAAAATGTTTTTAATTCAAGTACCCCCTAATCAGAGCAAAGCATTTTTGGTTGAAAAAAAAAGAGATGAATCAAAATACAGCACTTTCTGATTTATTAAATTGTATAACAGTGCAAAATATTGCTCATTTGTAGTGGTCTTTCTTGAACTATTTGGAAAAAAAGGTATAAAATAACAAAAACTTGTTGAAAAATAAACAAGTGATTCAATTATAAATGAAGATATTTACACAAAGAAGTAATCATCAACTTAAAGTGCCCTCTTTGAGGATTGTAATAGAGATCCATCTGGTTTCATCAACTTAATTCTAAACATAAAAAAAAAAGAAATCTTTAACATCAATATTTATGGAACATGTCCATACAAAGTCTAGCTGTCAACACTGAATGTTGGATTGTCGTATTATTTTTTCACAGTTTATGAACTTACATTCACATTTCATTGAAGTATTGGTCAATAATATATTAATAAAGGATTTATGAATTACTGCTATTTTTTATAACAATTTTATAATAAATCTCACTTGCCCCTTGACATACCTTCAAATATCTCCAGGGGTTGGCGCACCCCCTAGAAGAGGACTACTGCACTACTACATGTCATCGCGCACGCTTTTACATCACACAACCAATGTGCCGGCTCTGTAACATTTTGTATGAGACTTGTGCAGAACAACGTCAGTGGCTGCAAGAGGTACTTGTTCAACAGATATACGGGTCACACTGAGGGTGGCCGTATAAACAACTTTAACACTGTTACAAATATGGGCCACACTGTGAACCGACACCAAACAAGAATGAAAAACCCTTTTTGGGAGAATTTCCACACCCTAACACAACTTACACACAAGAGAACAAAATCCCAGAACACCTTGCAGCCCTGACTCTCTCTGGTTACAATATACAACACCTCAACCGACGCAAGTAGGGAGGGTGGGGGGGTGGAGGGTTGGTGGTGTGTATATTGGAGCCTGGAAGACTCAGGGCTGCATGGGATTCTGGGTAATTGTTCTGTTGTGTTTATGTTGTGTTATAATGCGGATGTTCTCCTGAAATGTGTTTGTCGTTCTTGTTTGGTGTGGGTTCACAGTCTGGCACATATTTGTAACAGTGTTAAAGTTTTTTTTACGGCCACCCTCAGTGTGACTTGTGTAGCTGTTGATCAAATATATCTTGCAACAAGATACGTGCGTCTTGCATGGCCAGATGCAACATATAACTGGGCTTGCACGCTGCCAGTTCAGGATCTAGGGGGCGCTGAAGGCAGTGCCATTATGTCACCCCCTGAATATTGTTGATATGGTATAAATCAGCGGGGGCTTCGAGAGAATTGGTGCCCTGAAATTTAGGGGTCTCCCGGGAAAATTGGGGACGTGGGCCAGTATGACGCTGTCAAGCGCCGTTCATATTAAACTCGTGGGCCGCACATACATTAAATTGTCATATCAAAGTGCGGGCCGCATAATAACGTCTCCGAATGTTTGAGACCCCTGATTTAAGTGATTATTTGGCGTACACTAGATGGAGCCCGTGTACCACTAGTGGTACACGTACCGCAGTATGAGAGTTGCTGCATTCCTTTATAAGGCAGTATTTCAGTAGTTCAATATAACCGCATATGGTTTATTACCGCAGGTGACAACGGTTACATATGGAATTAGCTTAGTTAGCTTAGAATGAATTCCATCAGTGTCCATTTACCTGCTCTTCTCTTTGTGGCATTTGGCAAGCGCTTTGCAGAGGCTGGGGTCAGGACACAGGTCCAAAGGGGATTGGCCCTTCTTGTTACGAATGGTCAGGTCGGCTCCGTTGGCAGCCAGGAAGCAAGCGATGGATGCTGCGCTCTTCTTCTCTGCCCCTTGGGTGCCTAAGCCCATGATTAACTGCAGACAAACAAACCAACGGGAGGTGAGCAATGAGAGACACACGGATCTTCTGATGCTAAAGACTTATGTCTCCAGTTTAATCCGGTGGGGTCGTATGATCCGTGTCAAATCACCAAGCAATTATCCAATCAAAGTCATGTTCTAACAAGCCTTTCCGGCAGTGTAGCTCCATAAGCCCCACCTAAAATCTCATTATCCCAAGATCCCCCTCTATTCTCAGTTAGATGGCCCAGCTCTGAGGCTGACAGTCGTCAGCATGTAGCCAATGGAGCTAATTCAATTCTCATGTCTGAGAAGGAGGCGCGACAGGAGAGCGACCCAACTGAACACCTCAATTAGGCCTGCTGTCTGACTGCTTTGACCAGGGGAGGTGCACCAACCATGACAGAGGAGAAAGAAGAAGTAAGACGCAGGCTGGAAGTGGCAGATAAGTTCTGTACCTGCAGGTATGTATACAAGCCTCTAAATCACCCCTGTGGCAATGTGTCCCCTATACATGTTGCGTTAGGCTCCCCAGAGATGAACTTGTACAAGCTGTTGTTGAGATGGTTGTATGAAATGCTTGACTGCCTCCCTACAAGTGTCAGGCTGTAGTCTTGAGTGATGGGCTAAGTAGTGTGCAAGCAGTGGTGCAAGACAAAGGGAGCGCTGAGCACAATTGTGTTTCAGATCCTTAAAACCAGCACGGCATTCCTGTTATATACAGGCTATTTGACTAGAATTTGGGCAGAACAACCTTAAAAACAGGAGAGCATGCCTGTCACAGAGGCTTTGCAATGTAGAGTCCTTCACAATGATAATCTTTTCAGTATCATTTTGCAGCAGATTCTTAAAAACAGCATTAAGTTTTTGTTAGACTGAAGATCTTTGACTTGTGTTTGTGCAGTAGATTCTTAAAAACAGCAGAGCATGCCTGTCACAGAGGCTTTGTAATGTAGATTCCTAAAAACACCAGAAAGCCTGGGTCATATTGACAATCATTTTAGTAGCATTTTGCAGCAGATTCTTAAAAACAGTATTGTTACAGTCGATTCTTCAAACCTGTACTAAAGATGTTTAATTCGCATGTTGGCATTAGATCCTTAAAAACAGCAGAGCGTTCCTGTCAGACAGACACAACGGTGCTGGAACGATTTTGGAGCAGATTCCGAAAAAACTGCATGTCCTTTGACTAGCTTTTTTTTGCTGTACATTCTCTTTTTTTTATTAATCAATCCAACAAAATAATACAATTCCAATTCCAAAACCAAACCCGTCCCAGCAACATTCAGAATACCAATCAACAGACCAATTGAGAGGACACACAAACATGACACAAAACAATCCAAAAGTAGTCAAACAAAAGTGAATATTATCAACAACAGTATCAATATTAATAAGAATTCCAACATAGCAGTGATTAGAAATCCCTCATTGACATTATCATCACAGCCATTTATTTAAAAAAAAAAGAAAAACATTAAAAAAATTAACAACAGTGTCACAGTGGCTTACACTTGCATCACATCTCATAAGATTGACAACACATTGTGTCCAGTATTTAACACAAAGATAAAATAAATCATATTTTAGGTTAAAGGCCTACTGAAATGAGATTTTCTTATTTAAAGGGGGATAGCAGGTCCATTCTGTGTGTCATACTTGATCATTTCGCGATATTGACATATTTTTGCTGAAAGGATTTAGTAGAGAACATTGACGATAAAGTTCGCAACTTTTGGTCGCTAAGAAAAAAGCCTTGCCTGTACCGGAAGTAGCAGACGATGTGCGCGTGACGTCACGGGTAGTAGGGCTCCTCACATCCTCACATTGTTTATAATGATAGCCACCAGCAAGTGCAATTCGGACAGAGAAAGCGACGAGTTCCCCATTAATTTGAGCGAGGATGAAAGATTTGTGGATGAGGAAAGTTAGAGTGAAGCAATAAAAAATAAATAAAAAAGGTGACGGCTCTATGCGACGGCAGTGTGAGCGATTCAGATGTGTTTAGACACATTTTCTAGGATAATTCTGGAAAATCCCATATCTGCTTATTGTGTTAATAGTGTTTTAGTGAGATTATAAAGTCATACCTGAAAATCGGAGGGCTGCGGTGAACGCCAGTGTCTCTGAGAGAAGCCAATGGAGGAGCCAAGATCACAGCTGCCTTTTTAACAGCTACAGTAGGAGGTCGCATAATCCACTCAAGTCTCCGGTAAGAGCAGACCTAATATCACAATTTTGCCATCCAAAAACTTGCTGGTTGACATAGAGAAGCATGTTCGCTTGACAGCTCTGTGTTAAAGCTTCACAACAAACAAAGAAACACCGGCTGTGTTTCGGTGCTAAAGGCAGCTGCAATCCCCCGCTTTCCACCAACAGCATTGTTCTTTATAGTCTCTATTATTAATTGAACAAATTGCAAAAGATTCAACAACACAGATGTCCAAATTACTGTGTAATTATGCGATGAAAAGAGACGACTTTTAGCCGTAAGTGGTGCTGGGCTAATATGTCCGCTACAACCTGAGAAGTCACAAACACGCGTCATCATACGCGTCATCCTTCTGCGACGTTTTCAACAAGAAACTCAGCGGGAAATTTTAAATTGTAATTTAGTAAACTAAACCGGCCGTATGGGCATGTGTTGCAATGTTAATATTTCATCATTGATATATAAACTATCAGACTGCGTGGTCGGTAGTAGTGGGTTTCAGTAGGCCTTTCATTTAATATTTAAAAGGAATTTAAATATTAGATCCCATATTGCAATATATGAGTCATTATTATCTAAACTAAATACAGTTTTTTCTACTGATATCATCTCCATTGCTTGTGTATACCAGTCAGTATGAGTTGGACATCAACACCTATCCTTTTTTTTGGCATTACCCTTTGTGTCATGATGCATATTGAAAGAAATACATTTTTACTCTTTGATGACACGTTACTAAATTGATGCAGATCACCAAGAATACAAATTTGCAGTGTCATTGGGATGTTTATATTTAGGAATGTGATTTACCCTGAATTGATTAACGTGGATCCCGACTTAAACAAGTTGAAAAACGTATTCTGGTGTTACCATTTAGTGGTCAGTTGTACGGAATATGAACTGTACTGTGCTATCTACTAATAAAAGTTTCAATCAATCAATCAATCAATCAAGCAATCAATCAATCGCTTCTTTTGTTGCTTTCAACCATTGCTCTTATATTCTCCGATATTCCCACAATAAATGAACAAGAGTTCCCTCAGCTGCCCGACACTTGATACCTAATTTGCTATCTACTGCACCAATTTCTAAGAGCTGAGAAGATGTTAAATTCAATTTATTCAAGATCTTAAATTGACTCAGCTCATTTTTTAAGTTTCTGTAGATTCTTAAAAACAGCTGTGCGCTCCTGTCATATATTTGACTAGCATTTTTGGAGCATATTCCCAAAAACTGCAGAAATATCCCAACATACTGCAGATGTCTGACTAATATTGGTGGAATTAATTCCTAAAAACAAGTAAAAACGGCTGATACACTGAAAATGTTTGACTGGTGTAGCAGTAGATACCTAAAAACAGCAAAGCACTCCAGTCATATTGGAAATTGTTGACTTGCGTGTTTGTAGACGGTCATTTAAAAGCAACATAGTTCTTTTGTATTGAAGATCTTTGACTAGTTTTTTTCTGAATGTACCGTATTTTTCGGACTATAAGTCGAGGGTTTTTTTTGTGAGACTTGGCCAAACTACTAAAAAAATAAATAAAATAAAAAATATATATATATATTATATATATGTATAGTTTTTTTTTTTTTTGTTTGGCCGGGTCTCACCCCCTGCTGGACTGTGGAGAAGACTGCGACTTATAGTCTGAAAAATACGGTATTACTATATTCATACTAAAATTTTTGAAAGTTATGGCAAAGCATTGCATTGACAACGATACAAAAAATTAATAGTGGCACCTTTATGATTTGTGAAGATGAGCTCCTCAGAACAAATAGACTAGAGTAGACAGGACACTTTAAATGCCAAGTGCATGTATACCGTGTTTTTGGAGGGCTCCCAGGGCTCTACTTTGCTGACATCCTGCATGTCCTGCAGCTGCCGCAACTGGGACAGCGTATGATGTCGCAGTGCCTCGTGAAGCGGCGTGTCCCCGTCCTTGTCCTGCACGTCCAGCTTGGCTTCAGCTCGCACCAGCAACTGTCACATGCACACGCACACACATACCAGGAACAAGGAACTCTTTCAGCCACCATCATTTTTTTATGGTACACTGTGAAAGGCCATAAAGCCAGTTTACACATTGCTGTTGGCAATGTTTCACTGTTGCAAGGGTTACACTACAAAATACCATTTTTATTGAGTCCACAAGATGGCAGAGTTGTAAACTCAATGCAACTTCACTGTGGACGGCTTGAAGCAAGACTGCCTCAGAGATTTAGTGCACTAGTGTTGCACAGGACAGCCACCAGTACTCTGTTTGACATGGTTGGACAATTTAGAAAATAATTAAAGGAGAAGATGTCTTACTCTGACAATCTGAGTGTGCTGACGCTCCACTGCCAGGTGTAAGGCTGTCTGCTGGTTGACGTTCTGGATGTCTAAGCTGGCATTGCCCTGGGAAAAAGAAGACCAAAAAAAATGAATCGTTAAATAAATATGACACACACCCACAAAAACTTTTAATATGGAAAATAATGATTGAAATTTGTGCAGGCTTCATCTACCATGACAGAACCATCTGTGTTTTTAACCTTGTCAACCAAGAGAAGGGCAAAATAATGTAGGCATACATGTGGTATTATTACCAAAATTGCTAACTCCTCAGCTGAGAAGATGTGCAGGGAAGCTAATCATTGTGATCAGGCTTTTAATTAATTCTGCAAGAAATAAGAATGCCCTGGCTGGCTGCCGGGGAATCTGCAGTGCACCTCGCACACTCGCTAAATAGAAAGCTGAAGCATCGCAGCGAAACAGCCCATTGCAGAGAATTATGGAAGGGGGAGGTGAGGCTTTCCCCACTACAACCGCATGTGGGGGACATTGCAGCTAAAGTTTCGCCGTGCACCTTAACCTACATAACACAGCCGCTGCTTAGTCAGGTGACTTTTGCAGTAAACTCCTGTAAGTCTTTGGGGAATTAAAAATGAGGAAGGAGCCCATGAAGCTATGATTGCATTAGTAGTGGAAGGAGGTGGCTTAAGGTATGTAGCCTGGCAGCCTTAAAAAAAAAACCTGGAGCCCCTATGAACCGTATGGATATAATAAAAAAATGGCAGTTAAAGCAGCTAGGAAGAGTCTATAGCTTGCTGGCTCCAGGGAGTGAAGTAGCTGTTTATGTATTGTACAATCAAATGAGCCAGACGTGCTACAGAATGAGTTGTCTTTTTCTAATTTACTTAGAATGATGGGTCGCATCTGTTGTCAGCCATTCACATTAGTGAGACTTGCTTGTTGTTACCTGATGGACTAACAGCTCCGCAACCTCCACGTGGTTGTTGAGGGCCGCCAGGTGAAGTGCGGTGTAGCCGTCGTCCTTCTTCTCGTCTACAATCCAAGGCCTTGGCAGTTTGGAGAGCAACACACGCATTGCACTGCAGAGAAGAAAGTTTGACAAGAGTGAGTGATAGGGCACCACCAAAGAATGGAAAATCCATTCAAATCAATCTGACCAACCGGTCTAAATTAGCGATATCAGATGTCAAAATTACCGGTAATTTGATTGGGTCTGAATATCACACTGAGCAAGGTGGTGTACACACTAGAGATGCGCGGATAGGCAATTATATCATCCGCAACCGCATCACTAAAGTCGTCATCCACCCAAACCAACATTTTATCAAAATCGCAACCGCCCGCCCGTTGTTAAAACCTTTACCACTCAAATAACTATTTTGAACCGTTTCACAGAGTAAAGATATTTGATGGTGCTCATCCAGTTAACGAGAACAAGGGCATTCTATGAAGCCAATGCCTTTGACGCCTTCTACAACATGTACAAACTGCTTGCCAGTCTAGTAACATGTTGTAGGCAGCTTTCGCAACTACACGTACACGACTGCAACACATACTGGGTGACACAGAGTACACTGATGGTTGTGATATAAACAATTTTAACACTCTTACTAATATGTGCCACACTGTGAAGCCACACCAAACAAGAATGATAAACACATTTCGGGAAAACATCCACACAGTAACACAACATAAACGCAACACAACAAATACCCAGAATACTTTGCATCCATGACTATTCCTGACTATATTTTACACCCCCGCACCCCCAACCCCGCCAACCTTACCAATGAACGTGGGTCATGGATGCAAAGGATTCTGGGTAATTGTTTTGTTGCGTTTATGTTGTGTTACTGTGAGGATGTTCTCCAGAAATGTGTTTGTCATTCTTGTTTGGTGTGGCCTCACAGTGTGGTGCATATTAGTAAGAGTGTTAAAATTGTTTCTATCACAACCTTCAGTGTACTCTGTGTCATCCAGTATGCCTTGCAGTCGTGTGCATGTGTCCGCGGCGGCTACATACAACATGTTGCTGGACTAGCAAGCAGTTTGTACATGTTGTAGAAGGCGTCAAAGTCAATGGCTTCATAACACGCCCTTATTCTCGTTAACTGGGTGACCAACAGCAGATGTTCGCGAGAATGTTTAGCAGCTCCTATTGTCTTCTCTACTTTGAGACATGGGTCAAAATGGCTCTTTGAGTGATAAAGGATGCCGATCCCTTAACTACGTATATTAAATATTCCCGAATGGTTCAACCACCACCCGCCCGAATCTAATTAAAATCTAGTTATTCGTCATGTCACCCGCCCGACCCGCGGTTTATCCGCGCACTCTGCGGATGAGACAAAAACCGCAAATCTCTAGTAGACACACAATGTATCGAGCACGGTTTTTTTCTTAAAGTGACAGTCATCGAGATTTTGAGGGACACAGTATTACATGCATCGATACTTAGTTTGATCCATAATTACAGTATTATTTAACTACTATTTCCAACTTTTTAATGAAATAAAAATAGAACAATATACAACACTTTGACTAATCATAATTAGGAAGTGAGGTATATCATAAGTCATACTTTGTTTGTTTTTCCCTTGCATTTTTCTGTAAATAAAAGGTTTGGACATAATTTTCATATGTGTGTAAAAGCGCATTTAAGGAAAGGGCATATTTTAATGTACAACACATACAGCAATTATTCCCTGCTGTTTGATGACAACGGATTTCTGCAAAAATATAATTATTTTATGCGGGAGTGTTTCATTAAAAACACCAAGAATGACAGTAAGATCACCAGAAACATTAATCCTTTACTCTGTCCAAACCAATCAAAATTGGATAGAAATTAAAAACAGGGGGGAAGCCATTTTTCACTTTGTGAACCACAAAAGTTACTCTCGTTGGGAGGTAAAAAATGGTAATCACACAAGAATTCACTTCAGTATCTCCTCTTGGGAAAATACACTCACACACACAGAGGGGTGGAGGAGGACAACAACAGTTTGTACAGTGTTGTTTAACTGAAGTGCCCTGATGTGGTATAAATGGAGCTGTTGTTTCTGCTCCACTGAAGGTCATTTGGAGGGTGCGTGCGGCAAAGAAAGAAAGCAAAACGAAGGAAGAGTCTGAGGACGCTTCAATGTCATAGAGCAATACAAATTGTAGGCCATAAATACGTAGACTGGAGTTCATTGTTCTTATAGGACGGTAGTAATTACATTGTGATTACAAAGACAAACTGTGGGAATAAATGAACACTGAACTAAAAAATAAGTCATCTCAAAATGCAGAAACCTTGGGAAAAATACCATAGTTTAAAAGTCTGGTCTCAGATCTCATCTGTGAGTAGGGACACGCTGTACCTTCAACAAGCATTAAAGCAGCAATGGAGGATCGTCAGCAACACTTCTGACCTTGATTAATCCCTAAGAATCATGCGGGGTATTTCGTTCAACTGCGACAAAAGAGGAGGTCCCAGATTCTACTCTTCATCATTTGTATGTGCATTGGAGTGTACACAAATGGGGAGAGAATTGGGGTGCATGTCAATGAAAAATGAAATTAGTTCAAGAAAAAAGGCTTGACATGTTTGCAGGATGGTTGGTTTTTAGGTGAGGTGAAAAAAAAGCTTCATCAGCATGGGCTCATGAGGGAGGTGCAGGAAGAAGCTTGCAGCGAGGCAGGGGGGCCGGCACAAGGCATCTCCGTGCGGACTGAGATGTGTACATGTAGCTGCTATACTGCTGCAGTGATGAACAGTGCAGCACTGCAAAACTCTCGCTCTCTCCTTTAAAGGTTTATGCACCTGCATTGCTTGCAGCCACCTTCAACTACATAATGCAGGTGGGCTGGGGGCTTAAAAACGATAGGATAGCCACATACCTCTTGCCTCATCTCACATTCATAATGTGTCAGGATCGTTACGGAGAACTATTTGTTTGCATACTGTAGTTTTAATCTCATGGGAGGAGAAGACTTCTTTAGTAATTCAAACTGCTGCGCTCCCGCTGAGAAGGACCTTCTTACCCAGGAATTCGACAAGGAAATTATTCAAGAAAAGACCTTGTCACTTTAGCTTCGCGCCCATCCATCCATCCATCCATCCATTTTCTAACACTTATTTCCTTTTGGGGTCGCAGGGGGCGCTGGCGCCTATCTCAGCTACAATCGGGCGGAAGGCGGGTACACCCTGGACAAGTCGCCCACTCATCGCAGAGCCAACACAGATAGACAGACAACATTCACACTCACATTCACACACTAGGGCCAATTTACTGTTGCCAATCAACCTATCACTAGGTGCATGGCTTTGGAAGTGGGAGGAAGCCGGAGTAACCGGAGGGAACCCACGCATTCATGGGGAGAACATGCAAACTCCACACAGAAAGATCCCGAGCCTGGGATTGAACCCCGGACTGCAGGACCTTCGTATTGTGAGGCATACGCACTAACCCCTCTTCCACCGTGAAACCCAGCTTCGCGCCCAAAGCTAGAAAAAGAAAGTGGTCCCTCGTGCTTGCACATTAACGAATTTAGCCGAGACAAGGATTTTCCAAACTGTTTTAGCTTAGGATCAATATTTGAAATTTGGAATCCGGAACAGACTAAAATTAATCCTGTTGCTGCTACATTAGCTCATAATGTACATAAATGAATGATAGAGAACAAAGCAGGCAAACATTACTTTGGTACAGGTGTAGGTACAAGATTTTTGAGTGCAGACAAAGTTTTCTTTGGTTAAGAGAAGACATAGGGAACACAATTGATCTGTGGTATTAGCACTGCCGGTGGTATGCAAGATCCATCTAGTGGCATACATATGAAATATTTGTAAAAAATACAAATATATTATACAAAGGTTTCCTGAAAATGAATTAAAATGTAATGAAATGATCGTATTTTCTGGACTTCAGAGCTCACCCAATACATTTTAGGGATGCATTATACAGTATATACGTTGTGAATTGAGGTATTTGCAAAAATAGATTCTGTAAATGTTTTAGATATCTTAACTGTTTCCGAACGGTATGTAAAACACGGCAGTAAAATGGGTTGTCAAACAAAACAGACGTCATCGTCATTAACCCACAAGCTGCGGAAACAAGCTCTCTAATTAGCTAAACAGACTCAAACCCTTCACTGTGATGTATTGGTGAGTTTACTGAGGAAAGCGTGAAACTGAAACAATCCATAAAGAATCCAGTTGTAAGTTATTAATCTAACACAAATACTTGTAAATGCGTTAACATATTGGCTAATGCGAATGACGCTAGCGTCATTAGCATTATGATGGCATGTACAAATATGCATGAAAACACTTCTACAGACATCACATATGAGACAGTTTAGTAAGTATAAACAGTTTTAGTTATAGTGTAAAACTTACAAATGCTGCTTGGAGTTATGAATGAAGAATGCATACGAGTAGAAAGAGTATAAGACTGAACAGCAGTTGAAAGCACTAAATGGAAGGACACAGCAACACCTGCAGTGAGAGAACTCGTCCAAAAAATAGCGCAAAAGCAAAAACCAATAGAACACCTTGTTAGTGTATTTTTTTTAAACTATTTGTATAATAGCCTGGGCTTCAGTGAAGAAAAGTCCATACATTAGCTGCACCATTTTATAAACCGCAGAGTTCAAAGTGTAGGGAAAAAGAAGCAGCTTATAGCCTGGAATTTATAGTAATGTTTAACTTACCTCGTTTACCATAAGCCAATTACCTGCAAATGCATGTTAGAAGCTAAACCGTCACAGCAAGCAAAAGTAGCAAGACGGCGGTACCATACTATACATTTAACGTCGGGCTGAGAATGTCACAGTACATGGCTCACAATAACGCAATGCTGCGACAGGGGTGAAACAATAAACAAACAAGGAAGTAACGATAAAAAAAAGTTTGTAGCGACTGAAAAAAACAACTGATAAGCGGCCTTAACGTGTCGATAATTGTATCATAAGGGTAAATATCGCCATAGTTTTCCATGTTGATATACACAGTATAGTCACACCCCTAATTTGAGGTGGTGATAGATTTTAAAAGTATGAGAACCATTGGCATAAAGTAGGGCTGGGCGCCATGGCCTTTTTTTCAATAGCTCGATGTTTTTAGGCCATATCGCGATACACGATATATATCTCGATATTTTGCCTTAGCCTTGAATGAACACTTGATACATATAATCACAGCAGTATGATGATTCAATGTGTCTACATTAAAACCTTCATGTCCATGCTGCATTAATACAAACCCCGTTTCCATATGAGTTGGGAAATTGTGTTGTGATGTAAATATAAACAGAATAAAATTATTTGCAAATCCTTTTCAACACATTTTCAGTTGAATGCACTACAAAGACAAGATATTTGATGTTCAAAATCATATTTTTTATTTTTTTTTTGCAAATAATAATTAACTTAGAATTTCATGGCTACAACATGTGCCAAAGTAGTTGGGAAAGGGCATGTTCACCACTGTTACATCACATTTTCTTTTAACACTCAATAAATGTTTGGGAACTGAGGAAACTATTTGTTGAAGCTTTGAAAGTGGAATTTTTTCTCATTCTCGTTTCATGTACAGCTTTAGTCGTTCAACAGTCCGGGGTCTCCGCTGTCGTATTTTACGCTTTAAAATGCGCCACACATTTTCGATGGGAGACAGGTCTGGACTGCAGGCGGGCCAGGAAAGTACCCGCACTCTTTTACTACGAAACCACGCTGTTGTAACACGTGGCTTGGCATTGTCTTGCTGAAATAAGAAGGGGCTTCCATGATAACGTTGCTTGGATGACAACATATGTTGCTCCAAAACCTGTATGGACCATTCAGCATTAATGGTTCCTTCACAGATGTGTAAGTTACCCATGCCTTGGGTACTAATACACCCCCATGCCATCACAGATGCTGGCTTTTGAACTTTGTGCCTATAACAATCCGGTTGGTTATTTTCCACTTTGTTTCGAAAGGCCACAACGTCAACAGTTTCCAAATATAATTTGAAATGTGGACTCAAACCACACAACACTTTTCCACTTTGCATCAGTCCATCTTAAATGAGCTCCGGCTCAGTGAAGCCAGCGGCGTTCCTTGGTGTCGTTGATAAATGGGTTTGGCTTTGCATAGTAGAGTTTTAACTTGCACTTACAGATGTAGGGACCAAATGTAGTTACTGACAGTGGTTTTATGAAGTGTTCCTGAGCCCATCTGGTGATATCCTTTACACACTGATGTCGGTTTTTGATGCAGTACCGCCTGAGGGATCAAAGGTCCGTAATATCATCGCTTATGTGCACTGATTTCTCCAAGTTATCTGAACCTTTTGATGATTTTACGGTCCATAGATGGTAAAATCCTTAAATTCCTTGCAATAGCTCATTGAGAAATGTTGTTCTAAAACTGTTTGAAAATTTGCTTACAAATTGGTGACCCTCGCACCATCCTAGTTTGTGAATCACTTAGCATTTCATGGAAGCTGCTTTTATACCCAATCATGGCACCCACCTGTTCCCAATTAGCCTGCACACTTGTAGGATGTTCCAAATAAGTGTTTGATGAGCATTCCTCAACTTTATCAGTATTTATTGCCATCTTTCCCAACTTCTTCATCACGTGTTGCTGGCATCAAATTCTAAAGTTAATGATTATTTGCAAAAAAAAATTAATTTTTTATCAGTTTAAACTTCAAATATATTGTCTTTGTAGCATATTCAACTGAATATGGGTTGAAAATGATTTGCAAATCATTGTATTCCGTTTATATTTACATCTAACATAATTTCCCAACTCATATGGAAACGGGGTTTGTATATGCTCATTTTAAACTTTCATGCAGAGAGGGAAATCACACTAAGTCAATTGACCAAAACTGTATTTTATTAAATAGTTATTAAGCAGTCGCACAAACATTCATGTCATTTCAAAACAGAAATTGCAAGAATGTCAGAGACATTTTAAAACAAGCTGTAAGTGCACCTTTGTGCACGATGTCACTAAGATTACATATCAAAACAACACTAAATTAAAGTGCACTTTTTGTACAGAATGTCACTACAATAGTAAAAACAAATAAAGTGTGCTTGTGCATGATATCACACAAGATATTTCAATAAGTGTCACATAAAAATGACCTGCATATCAAATAGTGTATCTCCTACAGTGTTGATGTGGAAATTGTTGCTCCGGCATTTTGTGGGTGTGGCACCGAACGGAGATGTTGACATGCAGTTTCAAGCACTCTTCATTCTCTAGGGCGTGACTTTTCAAATGATGCTAAAAATGAGCAGTGCTGCTACTTTTGGTAGCAACGCTTCTGCCGTATAAATGTTCCCACATGTTCTCCCGCTTGAAGCCAAACCACCGCCAGACGATGGACCCTGTGCTGTTTTTCTTGGGAATAATTCTTCCTCCATTTGTTACCAGATTCGCACCTTCCCTCTCTTGTATTACCACTCACAACACAGCTGATGTTACCCCTGCTGCTGCCTCTCTGCTCGGGGAGGGCGTGTGACGTTGCATGCGTGACGTATGTAAGAAGGTGCGCTTGTTTTAAGTCTCTGTGTGAAGGAGCGACAAGAAAGAGGAAGGAACGCATGCAGTTTAATGCCCACAGCTAAAAGCAACTGTGTGACAACGTATACTCGAATATCATGATATAGTCCTTTTCTATATCGCACAGAGAAAAACCCGCGATATATCGAGTGTATCGATATATCGCCCAGCCCCAGTATAAAGTAATAAAAAAATATATATTTTGAATGGCTTGGTGCTCTGGAGACAGGAAAGAGCCTTCCGCAAATTGTCTCCACAAAGTTGGTGTTACGTGCGGGGGGTCGCAACGTGCTATGAGGTTCATTCCCCCGGGATGCAAACGGACTATTCTGGACAGGACGTGCAGGTAAGAACATTATTTATTTGTTGAACTCAAACAAGTACCAAAAACTGAAAACAAGCCAGAGGAAAAATGTGCCGATGACACTTGAACAAACGCTAACACTTAGCACAGGCAAAAAGACAAGGAATACTCACGTAACTGTGGCATATGCAAACAAAGAATCCAGGCCGACTGACCGGCAAAGGCAGGCTTAAATAATGCCTCTGATTAGTGCTCGGGGAACAGATGAGCGTCCCAAACACCAATCAGAGGCAGGTGAAAACAATAAGTAGCCAAGGTAACTAAACAAACTCAATGGTGCACAACAACAGGAACTAAGGGAGTCCAAAACTACCAGAAAATAACAAAAACATGATCCGGGCCACAGATCATGACAATTGGAAGCACAAAATTGTCCAAAATATATTCTTAAGGAGAGGAACTTAGATAAAACAGGAATAACGTAGTCTATTCCAAGATTTATTAGTTAATGTATTAAATTTCATGATATTACCACAAAACCAGGGACGCAATGATCTTTGTGACTGCAAGATGTTTCTTAGTAAATATAGAAAAAGGTATAGAAGTGAAACTGGGTCACCAAGGGAGAGATCTGGACAAGCCCCTTGGGAAAGCTCCACAGAGGACTGTCTTGGGCCACCATTTGTCATTGACCATGACGGCGTTTGTCATTGCATACTAAGAAAAAGATCCAGGTTTGTGTCCACAAGTGTCAGGGTCGACGTGGTCCGTATGCCTATGGTCTGTCTGACAGCCTATCTGTGTGCTGGTTCAGCGGCCGTTATTACAGCAGGAAGTGAGAAGTGACAACAATGCGGGCACGATGGAGGGGGGCAGCAAACAAGCAGACTGAGATTAATGGCCGAGTGAAAGCATATGGCTTCTCTGATGTAGGGTACGTGTTTGGCATACTTTAATTCATTTACGATGTCCTCGTGCGCGAGCAAGGTGTTTGAAATTATACACAAAGAGTCGCCACCTGCATTTGCAAAGTACAATTTGCGATAAAGTGCATGATTGTATTTAAATTAATGTAATCCTGCATGTATAGAGAATCAGATCTATCAAAAGCGTAATCAAAGGGAAATAACCAACATCAAGTTAATAGTTGACCTTGCAGGAGTAAATAAACAATCACTTGGAGTGTCACTTTCTCGTAACTCTTACTACTCCAAATGTGGACGTATGCAAAAAACAACATACATCAGCCTAAACTGGATAATTTGACCTCAAGATCTTAGTTTCTTTGCACTTGTGAAAGACTCGATATAGCATAAACAAAATGGCTTGAAAACATGACCACAAACTCTGTAATATGTATGCCAAGCCAGTAGATGGTGATATCATTTAGGCAAGAAACGCGAGCCACAAACTGTTCAGCTGCTACCGCTTTGATTGTGACATTTAAACCCATACCACCATTTTCAGCATTTTAACAGTAACACTATGATTGTAAAGCACTTTGATAACTAAAATACAAGTAAGGCTTATACATCCATTTTTATACTGCTTATCGCTTTCGGGGTCAGCTGCACTCGGGCGGAAGACGGGGTACAAGTCAACAAGTCGCCAATGCTAATGATAATTTCAAACAATTTACCTCCCATCCCCCACTTTATCAGGGCCATCCAATGGCCATTGTCCACTCCACTGTTACTGTGGACATGACCTTAGACAAACGAAATCAAGGCGGGTCGCTTTCAAGTCAAGCCGGGAGACAAGAACTAGACTGTTTCTGCTATGTAAAAGACTTTTCATAATCAAGCCGCGAAGAGAATAATTTCCCGTACAATGTGACCTTCCTCTTGCTGCCTGTACCTGAGGCTGCCGGGTTTGCCTGCTTTTATTGAGGATTATTAGCATAAACCAGTGAAGGAAAGGAAGGGCGACAAGTATATTTTCTGGAGCAGCTTTTTCTTGTGATAATCAGTCCTTTATCCATGCCTTGAACGTTGTTTTGCAAGCAGCCAAATAAATTGTGTGATTTCCGTGGCTTCACGGTGGAAGAGGGGTTAGTGCGTCTGCCTCACAATACAAAGTTCCTGCAGTCCTGGGTTCAAATCCAGGCTCGGGATCTTTCTGTGTGGAGTTTGCATGTTCTCCGCGTGAATGCGTGGGTTCCCTCCGGTTACTCCGGCTCCCTCCCACTTCCAAAGTGGGGATAGGTTGATTGGCAACACTAAATTGGCCCTAGTGTGTGAATGTGAGTGTGAATGTTGTCTGTCTATCTGTGTTGGCCCTGCGATGAGGTGGCGACTTGTCCAGGGTGTACCCTGCCTTCCGCCCGATTGTAGCTGAGATAGGCGCCAGCGCCCCCCGCAACCCCAAAAGGGAATAAGCGGTAGGAAATGGATGGATGGATTTCCATGGTACAAGTAGGTGAGGGTATGTAAAGGCTAAGCTTTAATTAGCCTTAAATCACCTGGTGATATGGGATGTCCTGATTCATTTATGAATAGGAGGTGGGAAGTCAGAAGGGTCTAATTGCGTGTTAGCATCCCATTGGTTCAGGATGGCCCAATTACTTCTCATGCTACTGTCTTTCTGTACTTGATTCTACACATCATCACTTACAATTCAGCTCTATGTATGTGTCCATCTTACTGTTCTGTTTTTCTTATTCTGATTCTTCAGAGAAATAGGGGGCAACTTAAATACATTTAATCTGTTGATTCTTTAAAATGAGATTTGACCCCCATATGCTCCCCATTCTATACTTTGAAGAAAATAGCATACTGCACTGTGCAAGTCTTCGACTTGTTTTTTTTAACAAAAGCATCCCTACTACTAGCAGTAACGACAATCTCAAACAAACAAAAAAACAAACAAATAGAAGAAGTTTGAAGCTAAAGTCATAAAGAAGTTTCTTAAGCGCAAAAAATATGACTAAAGTGGTAAAGCTGTATTTTAGTTAAGATTTTTTTTACTTTTTATTTTAGCAAAACATATTGTTATGCAAAATGTTTTTTTTTGTCACTTATTAACGAGTCCCTTCTTATGAAGTGTTAATGTTTTAGTACTGATTTTTCAGCCTGACCTAAGCCTACTATTTTTGTGTTAAATAACGGTAATAATCTTTGTGAAAAACATATGGTTGTGTATCATTTGACAAGGTTGTAAACTGTAAGTGGCTTAGATATAATTACATAATTCGATAAAATCAAGAGTAAGATTGCTGATTCATTGTTAATATTTAAGTTGGCCCAGGCACCTCTGCAAGTGGAAAATTTGGGCCTCGAGGTGAAGAAGTTAAGAACCCCTGCTAGAAATCACAAATCGCTGAAGCAACCTATTTTTGGTCTTCTTGCTGCAATCAAGAATTTGCATTCACAAAACGGAGACATTCTGTTCAATACACACACATTGGCAGAGGTGGGTAGTAATGCGCTACATTTAGTCTGTTACTTTTACAAAACTTTTTGGAAAAACTGTACTTGTTTGGTACTTGAGTGGTTTTAATGTAGCATATCCTTTACTTTTGCTTAAGTATTTTTGTGAAAGAGAAATGCTATTTTTAAGTTTCATTCTGATTGTTACATGTACTTATATCAAAATCATTTATTATCTATTGATTAAGGCTTGCAAAGACTAACCATTTTTTCAGCCAGCCTTCTTCCGGCAGGCACTGCCACATGACTGTGTTTCGCCAATCCAATGTAAGTTTTATGGACGTTTGACTTGATTCCACCAATCGAACGGACCCTGGCTAGGAAATAAGGTATGATAAAATAGAAAGCTACTTGTTTAACAAGTTTTATAATGTTCCCAAAATAAGACAATTTAATTATGTGACAGGTACTCTGGCTTCCTCCCACGTCCAAAGAAATGCACCTGGGGGATAGGATGATTGGCAACACTAAATTGGTCCTAGTGTGAGAATGTGAGTGTGAATGTTGTCTGTCTATCTGTGTTGGCCCTGCGATGAGGTGGCGACTTGTCTAGGGTGTACCCAGCCTTCCGCCCGATTGTAGCTGAGATAGGCATCAGCGCCCCCCGCGACCCCAAAGGAAATAAGAGGTAGAAAAAATGGATGGATGGATGATAGGACATGACATCAGCACATCCTCGGCTGTTTAAGACCATTTGGTAAGCAGAAACCTCCTAAACTAAAAAGCCATCTTTTTGTATGTCTCTGATGATCCTAATAACCACAACAACACTAAACATCAGTGGAAATGTGTACTTGTTTATTAGATCCGGAGCTTGAACATGACTAACACTGGCTTATTAGCATATAGCTTTCTCTTCTTCTATTGTATTTATATTCTAACTTAGCTAAACAAGCTGAAATTACCACAATAAGACCCTGGTGTACGAGAGGCACACTGGCCAACAGTCACATTACAGATAGGAGCATGGAAACTAGAACTTTATGTGTAGCTTTGAAAATAGAAGAAACTGAGTTTTTTGACAAAACCGACTAATTTTACGCATAGAAAGGTACGGACTCTAAAAAGTGACATGACGTCAAACAAGGCAGCAAAATTCTTCAATGATTACTTTCAAACTAGTAAAAAGAACATTTATATAATGTGCTATCATCTGCGTCAGTAGAAATGTTTACATTTCAGCCAACAAGAATTCAATTTCCAACAAGAGAAAACGAGCTGCAAAAAATTAGATATGACTTTGTTTTACACACGTACGCTGACATAAAGTACAATTATAGTCCAAGTACCATTAAAAAATAGCTACTTAATAGATCAGAAGTTACTCACAAGTTACTGAATACTTTGCGGTTTTTTCACAGAATACTTACTTACTCAAGTAATTATTTTGATGACCCCTTTTTACTTTTACTTGAGTCATAATATTCTGAAGTAACGGTAATATTCCTCGAGTACAATTTTTGGGTACTCTACCTACCTTTGCACATTTGGCCCGGCTATGCTGGAGTATCTTACGTTGATTCGTGCACATGGAATACTATGGTATGTTGTGTATTTGTTTGGTAATGCAGAGAATATTATGGCCCTAACGGATGTTAACCTAAGCTTCACCATGCCGCTTCACATAAATCACTGGCAGAATGGTAAAGGTTCTGCGTTTGCATCTGACTGTGTCCTTAATAACTAGGAGGTTAAAAAAAACATGTTTTGGTGAAAGTTTGTTTTTTCTTAGTGTGGGGATGACCTATATAAAATACTGAAATTCAACTCTAATCCTCATTTTGTCCAGCAAGCAGCTAGCAGAGGTGGTTGACAACAGTCTTTCTGGTGTGCCAGCTTGTAATTGGCATTTGAAATGAACTGAAAAAGTGTGCTAGGGGACAAAGCGGTAAACAGAAAAGCAGAGGGACGTTGTACTAGGGCTGGGCGATATATCGAATACACTCGATATATCGCGGGTTTGTCTCTGTGCGATATAGAAAATGACAATATCGTGATATTCGAGTGTATGTTCTCACGGAGTTGTTTTTAGTTGCGGGCATTACACTACAGGCTTTCCTCACTCTTTCTTGTATCTCCTTCTCACAGAGACGTATAATAAGCGCACCTTCTTACATACGTCACATACTGTCGCGCGTGCAACGTCATACGCTCTCACGGAGCAGAGAGGTAGCGGCATGGTAAAGTTAGCTGTGATGCTAGCGGTGCGGTGAGAGTGGTAATACGAGAGAAAGAAGTTGCAATTCTGGTAACAAATAAAGGAACACTTAATTCCCAAGAAAAACAGCACAGGGTCCATCGTCTGGCGGTGGTTTGGCTTCAAGCGGGAATATGTTGAACAGACAATATGTCAATCTAAGTAGGCGTGGCCAGCAGACCTGCAGAGAGGCAGGGTGCGCTGCGGCCGGTTCCGTGATCAGCGACAGGTGAGTAGGTAGCCCACCTGGGCGCGTTTTGCTAATTACCTGTCACTGTGTAAAAGGGCAGCAGCCGAGAACGACTGGGCTGGAGAAGTTGGAGTTGAGGGGAGAAAGTCGTTGGTGGATGACGAGCACGCGCGAGGAAGAGCTAAACGGAGACGGAGACGAGAAAGGCTGAAAAGCGACTCTAAGAAAGAGACCAGAGCAAGCTAAGATATATTGAACACATGCGGCCCGTTAAGATTTTCAATCTGGCCTGCCGGACATTCCCAAATATTTTTTTTTAGATCTTTAAGATGTAAAGTGTAGCTGCCATTATAATGTGCACTCATGTTTTCTAATGACCGTAAGTCTTCAACTGTACAAAGTATTTCAATGGTTGGAATCTGCGCTTTTGGATGATATACCAGTTACTAGGGTCATCTAATTAGTTACTATGGTAATCTAATTAGTTACAATGGTCATCTATTTAGTTACTATGGTCATCTACGTCCCAGCAGCTCAGACGAGCCACCAAGCAGTGTGGGTGGGAAGCGTTTCTACAGACGCGGAAGCAGATTTTCACAACAAAGTTCTAATGCTTAGTAAAATATATCACATATATCATATTGTAAGTGGGTTTATTTTGCACCTTTCGCGTTCGTATTTCACTGTTTGTTGCATTTTTGTTGCGTTTCACTTGATTGTAAAATATGTCGATCGAAAGAGGGGGTGTGACATTCATATTTTGTCAATATTCAGTGTTTTATCGTTCATAGAAAAAATAAAAATTCCATTATGTTTTTTAAGGCGGTCTGTCATAACGTTTTTAGCATTCAATCAGACATTATTGTGAAGTTTTGTATTAGTGTTCCTAAAAATAGATATACGGACTTGAGACACATTTTTTCTCTAAATGTGGCCCTCGAGTCAAAATAATTGCCCAGACCTGCGCTAGAGAATGAAGAGTGCTTGAAACTCTGCATGTCAACATCTCAGCCGGTGCCCCACTCAACAAAATGCGGAAACAACCATTTCCAGATCAACACCGTATGAAAAAAATTTTCAAAAACAGAAAGCGATAACGTCCGCAGTAACCTACAACATAGCCAAGGACTTACACGATTTGATTTCCTATTATGCAGCTAATTTTTATTTGAGTTATTAAAATATCTTGTGTGACATCATGCACAAAAGTGCACTTTATTTGTTTTAAACTTTTGTAGTGGCATTCTGTTCAAAAAGTCCCCTTTAATTTAGTGTTGTTTTGATATGTCATCTTAGTGACATCATGCACAAAAAACAAAAAAATAGCTTGTTTAAAAATGTCTCTGACAATCTTGCACTTTCTGTTTTGGAAATGGCATGAATGTTTGTGCCACTGCGTAATAACTGTTCAATAAATACCGTTTTTGTAAATTGATTTGATTATGATTTCCCTCTTTGCATGAAAGTTTAAAATTACCATATATTAATGTAGTATGAAAAATAATGTAATAATGTAGACACATAGACTCATCATACTGGTGTGATTATATGCATCAAGTGTTCATTCAAGGCTAAGGCAAAATATCGAGATATAAATCGTGTATCAGGACATGGCCTAAAAATATAGAGATATTAATAAAAGGCCATATCGCCCAACCCTCCATTGTACATTTCCTTCGATCGGTAGCCCCTTCACTGGCCCTCGCGCTGTCACCGTATGGGCAGACGAATGTGATATACAGTGACAGAAAATTCAAGACACCTAAATGTCCGCCGCTATCGTCAAAGTGTGAGGTAGCGTATTAACGGCAAGGACCAAAGTGACACAATGGGCTGCTGAAAAGGCTTCCTCTTGCTGCGCACATTTGCAGAGGAGGATGCTGCAGCAGAATAAGCAGTTAGGTAATTAAAATATATTGTTTGCAGTGGAAAATAATAGGGATCAAAGGGTTTTATATCAGCGCAAACCCTCCAAACACTGACGCAGAAGGCCACACACACCGCTCAAAATTTCAAATAGCTAACTTGTTTCATGGCGAGGTTTGGGGGTTGAGACAGAATAAATGTATTGCAAAGATAGCGCCCAAAAAATTTGAATGCATTCCACAAATATCCACGAATGAGGGACGGTGTGATGGAAGTATAGCCTCCCCCAAATTCCTTGTTATTACCTGGTGGAAATGAATCAAATATTCTTAGCCTGTCGTGCCGCTTTTGATTTGGGCGTCCATACAGGTTACAGGGGGTAACACAGCATGCATTATTCAACAGCTTTTGTTTGCTTGTCAGACTGTACGCTTTTTTCTGTGTACATTAGGATTACTAACACCCCATATAACTGATTAAGTGTAAAATACTGTACCTGGGACATGGAATATTGCATGTCTAAAAATGTCTAAAATCATATTAAATATGTGCAGGTGTTGGGTGATATGATATAGTGTAAAGCATTCATAATGCAAAGCATTATGAAGATGTACTATGCAAAAGATTGAGTCAAAAATGACAGTATGTGGTAAAATTTAAATTGTTATGTGCTATTTTTTCTGACAAATACATCACATGGTAATAACCCTGTTAATAAATCCAAATTGACTTAAAATTTCTTAGATAGCTAAATGCACTTTACAAAACACTAACTATAGGGTGTTTAGTCGAATCCCAAACAAACGTGGTACCCACCTCAGGGAACTAACAAGCACGTCTATAAAATAGTAGTAAGATTGGTTGAAAAACATGGCCGCCATCGAGCAAAATGTCTTTACAGGGGCACAGGCGGACCTTAAGAACTTATTTACCAGAACGGATTAATAGTTTGTTGAATGATTATAACATTTGGATAAAATATATATATTATAAAAAAAAATCATGGCTGTGCTTCATATAGTGTCTTTTTACAGACCTAAAAGCGCTTCACACTGAGAGGCAATTATTCATTCACTCCACATACACATATGGTGGTGGCCAGCTACATCTGTAGCCACAGCTTCTCTGGGCTCTGGCCTCTCTGACCATCACCAAACATTGATTCAAATTCATACACCTGTGTGGGCTGCACTGGAGGAAAGGTGGGTGCAAAAAAACACAGAAACAGTGACTGGGATGGAGATAGCAAGGTTTTAAACGACCTAGCTCCAGTTTCTGCACAAACTTCTTTACCTCCTGAGCCACTGCCGCATGTTGCATATATGTGAGAAAGTCCAAAATGTATTTTGAACACGACCAAAGAAGCGCCACGGATAATTTGAACATATTGCGCTTTCATTTGTTTAGTGTGAATGCTTGATCGCTGTAAGGATAACTACCACAGATTGAGTTGAATATTATTAAAATACATACTACCATGTTATGACTGTTGATGTTTACAGACTAAAGGAGCCTACTTTTTAGTGTGGTGTAAAACCATAAACAAAACACACAAATTTATGCAATTACTTATTCAACTGCATAATGTGAATATATGAAGTGCATTTGTTTTTAAGTAGGCTAAGATGTATTAAAGGTGTCAGATGGCTCTGTTGCAAAAGTATATCAGTGTGTTCTATTGTATTTATGGTCTGCATAGCTGGGGCACTTTTAATGGCGCAAATAAATACCTGCTTATAGTGATTTTACTATGCCATCTTTTTTCCTATGCACATAATAGTAACCTTCCCAGTTCCTAAATATGTCCTTGGGTAACCCTCCGTAAGGGATGAAAACCCCTCCCTCCAATTAATTTTTTGTTTTTAATATTCAAACCCCCCCCCACACACACACACACACTTCGAATGGCTTAATATTTCAGCCGTCCAGCACTAATCTATTGGCTGATGATCACTGTTGGCCAGATGTGTGGGTGTGTGGATGTTTTGATTGGATACATATTGGATAGGTGCTTGTTTAAAACTACATTTTGGACAATAAACTGCAGGGGTATCAACATTTTTTGACTTGGGGGGCCACATTGAATAAAACGAATATGGTCGGAGGCTGGATATATACATATATACACTCATGCGCATAAATACATTGTTTATATATATATATATATATATATATATATATATATACACATCTATACATATACGTACAATGAATACATAGAGACATACATATATACACAGTATAAATATATATACACACACATATATATATATATACATATATACACATACATGCATACATATACACACATACATGTATATCTATATATTCATATACATACATATATGGCGTGGCGCAGTGGAAGAGTGGCCGTGTGCAACCCGAGGGTCCCTGATTCAATCCCCACCTAGTACCAACCTCGTCACGTCCGTTGTGTCTTGAGCAAGACATCTCACCTCTGCTCCTGATAGGTGCTGGTTAGCGCCTTGCATGGCAGCTCCCTCCATCAGTGTGTGAATGTGTGTGTGAATGGGTAAATGTGGAAGTAGTGTCAAAGCGCTTTGAGTACCTTGAAGGTAGAAAAGCGCTATACAAAGTACAACCCATTTATCATTTATTATATATAACCACATATATGTACATACATTTATACATACATACAAATATATACATACATATATATATATACGCATACATATATATACACATACATATATATCTATATATATACACATACATATATATCTATATATACAAACATACTTACATACATATATAAATACATATACATAGATGTATACATGCATACATATATACACACATATATACACACATACATACTGTACATATGTACATATAAACATACATAAATACATATATATATATATATATATATACACACATACATACACACACACATACGTATACATATATATAAATACATACATATACATCACCTCCTGGTACCTCAGCACCTCCAAAATTCTCAAATCTAGACTCCAAACATCCCAGAATAAGCTAGTCCGGTTACTTTTAGACCTCCACCCCAGATCGCACCTCACTCCAACCCACTTCTCCAAAGTAAGCTGGCTCAGGGTGGAGGACAGAGTAAAACAACTTGCACTGAGCCTAGTCTATAAAATCCGCTACACCTCCCTAATGCCGAAGTAAATGTCAAACTACTTCCTTAACGTAAATGACCGCCATAACCACAACACCAGGGGGAGCTCCACAAACTACGTTAAACCCAGATTCCGATCTAACAAAGGTCTTTACTCATTCTCTTTCTATGCCACATCAATGTGGAATGCACTCCCAACAGGTGTAAAAGTAAGTGCATCTCTATCCTCCTTCAAAACCGCTCTAAAACAACACCTCCAGGCAACTTCAACCCTTTACTAATACCCTACTCCATTCACATCCCATCTCCCCGGATTGTAAATTACCTAATGTAAATAATCAAATGTATTTCTAATGTATATATTTGTTCTTATTCTATCTGAACTAATTATGTTCTCTGCTTGCTGTACATATGCTACTAAGTAAGACCTACACTGTTCCAATGTCCATTTCTCTGTTGATGCAATTGTTGATGACTGAAGTACTGATATCAACCAAATCTCCTCATCCCACCCCCCGGATTGCAAATAATGTAAATAATTCAATGTATATACTATGATGATTTACTTGTGTGATGATTGTATTATGCTGATAGTATATATTTGTACCACGAATTGATTAACGTGGACCCCGACTTAAACAAGTTGAAAAACTTATTCGGGTGTTACCATATAGTGGTCAATTGTACGAAATATGTACTGTACTGTGCAATCAACTAATAAAAGTTTCAATCAATCAATCAAACATATGCAATCAATCAATGTTTATTCATATAGCCCTAAATCACAAATGTCTCAAAGGACTGTACAAACCACTACGACTACGACATCCTCGGAAGAACCCACATATACAAATACTGTATATACATACATTCGTACATACATATATACATACACATATACATTATAAATATACATACATAAATATTAGAGATATTATCGGACTGCCAATATTATCGGCCGATAAATGCTTTAAAATGTAATATCTGAAATTATCGGTTTCAGTTTCAAAAAGTAAAATTTATGACTTTTTAAAACGCCGCTGTTTGTAGTGGTACAGGGAGAAATACAGAGCACCAATAAACCTTAAAGGCTACCTTTGCGTGCCGGACCAATCAGATAATATCTACGGCTTTTCACACACACAAGTGAATGCAAGGCATACTTGGCCAATAGCCATACAGGTAACACAGAGGATGGCTGTATCAACAACTTTAACACTGTTACAAATATGCGCCACACTGTGAACCCACACCAAACAAAAATGACAAACACATTTCAGGAGAACACCCGCACCGTAACACAACATAAACACAACAGAACACATTAATGCATCCAGCGGGGCATCACAACAACATTAGGCATAATAATGTGTTAATTCCACGACTGTACGTATATATTTGTAACGGCTGATATCGGAATCGGTTATTAAGAGTTGGACAATATCGGGATATTGAATATTGGCCAAAAAGCCATTATCGGACATCTCTAGAATCAACACATCAAAACTCATCAGCCACCTGCAATGCGAGCGATGCTACAACAGTGTTTAAAAGCCTCTAAAGACGCCTGCACTGCTAAAGAAACTCATTGAAAGCCAGCCACAAAGAAAAGTGTTCACTAACTACAGTTAAACCTAAAATAAAAAGAACAATAAATACAAATTAGTTATGGGTGTTGATAGAGGTGGGAAAAATAATCGATTTACTGATGCATCACAATAACGAAGGCAGTTCATGAATCGATGAACAACTGTCCAAACTGATTATTTGCGTACGTCAAAGTAATACAGACTGTTTTAAAATGTGGCATTAATTCTAATTTTCTCTTAACGTTAATTCCACATTTGGTTTTAACTAACCAAGACTAAAAAATAGTGAACATTCTTTTAACTTCATGTGTTAGTGCGGACACACAGAGAAAGGAGGAACGGACGGGGTATGCTGCTGCAC
Source organism: Nerophis ophidion (assembly GCF_033978795.1). Taxonomy (NCBI): domain Eukaryota; kingdom Metazoa; phylum Chordata; class Actinopteri; order Syngnathiformes; family Syngnathidae; genus Nerophis; species Nerophis ophidion. Next base: position 36,880,732 of record NC_084624.1, on the reverse strand, counting down.
TAAACCAGATTAAATCTGAAGTAGCGAAACAAAAAAATACATGTTTTGTACTTCAACAGAACCGCATTACAGCAGAAGGTAACCAGCAAAAAAGAGTAAATTAGCAACTAGATTAATAAATCTGGAGAGACAATAAAATCAACACAGTACGGCAATGCGTTTGTCAGCCGTAGATCGTGTAGCGGCTGGCTACGGCTTCTAGCCAATGTCTTTGACTGGGGGATGGGACTTCCAAGACAAGGATGGGAAGTGACGTGTGTTGTGGGAGTGAAAGGTTGTGCGGGTTTCTGCGGGGGTAGCGTCATGTGGAGACTGAGATTGTTGTATTAGTGTGCTGCATTTTGTTAATAAAAGAGAGACACTGGGAACCTGTGTGAGACTTAAATCCTTGGATTGTTATAATATGATGAAGCAGACAGATGACATGTCTTTAAGCTGCAAATGTATAGCGACTCAGGCCAACGTGTCTAAACATTGTGTGGTTTTAGAAGGCACCAACATTAAATCAAGAATGCCTCTTTGCCTAGTAGGTACTTGTACTTATTTGCTTACTTAGCAGGCCATTACAGTTCTCACGTATTTATTAGTCTTCTATATTTATATCTGCTGTGCGCACTACTCCAAAAACCGGAAAGGACGCAATACTGCACATGCAATAGCCAAAGGATGAGTCTTCTAGACATGTTATTAAAAATGTAAATAATTTAATGTAATACATTTAGAATATATAATAATTATAAATGTATAAATAATCAATTCATAATCAAATCATAACCCCTTAATTGTAATACTTATCGAAACGTTAGGTGCCCAAAGATTTCTACCTCTATATATCGGTCTTGAGAAGCAGATGGTTGTCTGTATTGGCATCAGCTTGACTAAAAAAATACTGTGCATACCGAGTTATGATCTAATATTTTAACTACTATCATTAACTGGTGGTATACATTATACTATTGTAACATACAGTAGTACTAATAAAGGCTCCTCGCTGTGTAAACCCCTGCTTCTCTCTGCAGTTAGGTAAACAAAAACGTGTGAATAAAACTGATTAATAAAAACACACACACAAAAACTAATGGCTGACTAACCATCTACAAATTAACCCTACAAACATCTCATTGCTGACTAATGCTTATGTTTTTTTTCCTCTGGACAATCCATCCATCCATCCATCATCTTCCGCTTATCCGAGGTCGGGTCGCGGGGGCAGCAGCCTAAGCAGGGAAGCCCAGACTTCCCTATCTCCAGCCACTTCGTCTAGCTCTTCCCGGGGGATCCCGAGGCGTTCCCAGGCCAGCCGGGAGACATAGTCTTTCCAACGTGTCCTGGGTCTTCCCCGTGGCCTCCTACCAGCTGGACGTGCCCTAAACACCTCCCTAGGGAGGCGTTCGGGTGGCATCCTGACCAGATGCCCGAACCACCTCATCTGGCTCCTCTCGATGTGGAGGAGCAGCGGCTTTACGTTGAGCTCCTCCTGGATGGCAGAGCTTCTCACCCTATCTCTAAGGGAGAGCCCCGCCACCCGGCGGAGGAAACTCATTTCGGCCGCTTGTACCCGTGATCTTATCCTTTCGGTCATGACCCAAAGCTCATGACCATAGGTGAGGATGGGAACGTAGATCGACCGGTAAATTGAGAGCTTTGCCTTCCGGCTCAGCTCCTTCTTCTCTGGACAATCCTCGCCTTCTAAAACTGAAAGCTTTAAAACAGAGAAGGGGGTTGGGTGAATATTGCACAAATTGATACAGTTACAGAATGTGCTAAATGTGCTGATGCGCTGCTATAAACAGTAGCCAAGTGAATTTAATTAAACAGACAGGACATCCCTGGCAAACATCTGCACCACTACAGAACATACTGTGGGTATTTGTGCAGTTGTCCTGTCACTTAATGGTAACATGGTACACAATAAAAGACCAGAAGGTCTCTTCGTGCTTCTCCTGCAATATGGGAATGCTGGATCACACAGCTTGACTGCCAACACCCCGCCCCCCAGCACGCAGGTAAGGGGGGCCCATTCATAAATCACTTATATTCTTCCCCGGCGCTCAGCAGCCTCACCTCTTCAAATGATGCACGGTGTAAAGGGATGAGGAGGGACGGGCAACAGAGCGGGGAAGGGGGGCGTGGGCGAGCTCAGAAGAAGAAGACGAAGAAGAATAAGAGAGACAAGCTCAGCGTGAGGTAAGAGTCTTGGATTATGGAAGAAGATAATATACAGAAAATTATGAATTGGACTTAATAGCACCAGAAGGCTTTATCAATGCATGTAGCGCTTGCAAAGTAAAGGAATGAAAAAATTACATCTTGAAAGATTTGTTACAATGTTGTCATGTCCTGCAGAATAAAACATGTACATAATTTGTCATAACTCTTTTACCGAGCAGGGATCTGAAATCCAGGGTCAAATATTTTCATTCCATTAACTACTCTGTTAAACAACGACAACTCTTTTAAGCAGTTGTGCAGGAGTTCCCCTGTATTTGATCGTGGCGATGTGCAAGGGCAAAATATTAACCGCCACACCTTTAAAATAAAAGTTCTTACGTAAAAACAAAATGAAATAATATGATGTAATTTAGCGTCCAGAAAAAGACACACAAAGTGTGCCGCTCTTTTTAGATTTTATTGCAAATCTAATGCTAACAACAAGCCCATCTCAACAAGTATTTCCTCTGTGCACGCACGTCCGTCTTTGTGTTTCATTTCCGGACACACAACATTTCCTTATTCTCTCAACACGGTGTGTTCAAGATCATGGGAAAAATAACATCATAATACATGAACATATACTTTAACACCAGGAGGTAGTTACAGTATGAATGAATATATATATAGTTTATTATTTGCACACGATTATTATTTGGCCACCGAAATAAGACTGATCACTGGAACAGTACTGCCAAAACCGAATGTTGTGATGATGTAAGCGAGGGATGCCCACACTTTTTCAGCTACTTTTCTAATGACCAAGTCGAGGTGATATACCTCATCTTCATATAGTGTATATAAACAGTACAGTATGTGTATATATAACAAATACTTTATATATATTTATGACATTTATTTATGAAACAAACATTTTTTGCTAACATTTTAAATGTCCATCCATCCATCCATCTTCTTCCGCTTATCCGAGGTCGGGTCACGGGGGCAGCAGCCTAAGCAGGGAAGCTCAGACTTCCCTCTGCCCAGCCGCTTCATCCACCGCTTCCTAGGGCATCCCGAGGCATTCCCAGGACAGCCGGGAGAGATAGTCTTCCCAACGTGTCCTGGGTCTTCCCCGTGGCCTCGTGCCCGAAACACCTCCCTAGGGAGATGCTCGGGTGGCATCCTGACTGGCTACTCTCAATGTGTTTAATTAAAATACAAGCATGTTTAACACATGTATCATGTTGCAATTGTATGCATGTTTAAAATAAACTCAAATGCTAACCATAACATATAGATTCATTTATTTCATGAACACAAGAATAAAAGTTGGTGTATCACCTGATTCTGATGACTTGCATTCTTTGGAATCAGACAGGATTCACAGGAGTGCTATTAACTTTCACATGTTTTAATTTAAATTGTGGAACAGAAAAAAATTCTTCCTTTCTGTGCAATACCACATGAAAGTGGTGGGTTTTTGGCATCTTGTATGTCCAGCTTTCATATTCGTTTTTATACACTTCACAAAAAATACACTGACGGCAAAGCTTACTAGCTTGTGCGCGCTACCTTTATGAGGCTCTTATTTTGCTAGCGCAGGCAGGATAGGGCAGCACTTTTATTGTGATGACAGGAACTGTGCAGTCGGTCTTTAGGTTTTGACAGCAGGTGCGGCGCGACAGTCTTTTAAAATAAAAAGTGTTTCTCGCCATTTTGTCAGGCATTTTTTTCTGAATATGGCGCTTGCAGCAACCAGCGTCATCTCACAAGATCCTTGGATGCTGATGATCGTAAATTTTTCGGACTATTTTTTTAATGCCTGGCTGGCGATTTACTGACACCCTGCGTGATCAACTGGTAGCTCGCGATCGACGTAATGGGCAACCCTGACGTAAGCTATATGCACGGGATTCTTTGGAGCAAAGACAACATGTCCGCCCTTTGGACAAACTTTAATGTATCAGAGATATACCAGCAGACAGCGATCTTTAAAACTTAGGATGTTAGTGGCAAATTTTAAGGAGAGGAAGACTCGCAGCAGCACACAGTTGTGTTACATGAGGCTTTCTGGAGCTCGCCTTTTGTCGCAGACATGGCGCGACATACGTAAAGAGTCTCTCAACACGAGTACAGTCTACAATAACACCAGAAATAGATGCTAGATTTATTGCTAGTCTTTTTAATAAAGAAATAATGACTGAAAGGATTGGAAAAATGTCTACAAACAAATTAACAAAATACAATAAGCAGCAACGGGCCGTTTTTAAAAGAAAATATATGCATCATAGCAAACAATAATGGTGTCATATTGACCATGCCCCACCACACCCCTAGCCACGCCCGCCACGCCCGCACTGCCATAGGTATTTTAGCAATCTTGGGGAAATCTGAGTAGTGTGTTGTATTGTCTAATGTAAATGAACCTTTAAACAAACAAAACATACATTTATCCACAATGCTTGGCACAAAGAAAATGAATCAGCTAATCAATTAACACAACTGAATCAAAAATAGTGCACAATTACAAATAAGCACTCTTACTTGGAGGACTGCCTGCAACATCGTCCTTTTATGCAGTCAGACAAAGCCCATCCATTAGAAGACCCTTTTCTTATTCTTACTGATCGATTAACTACTCAGCTAAACACTCACGAGCAAAATTGATCAAGCAGGAATGACATAAGGGGTGCTTGAATGTGGAGCAAATTGATGAGATTGGTGTTAAGCGGTGAAGACATGCAGGAGGTAAGTCATCATGTGCATGTTAATGTGAAACTAACAATACACTATCAACAATTAGAATAACATTAGATGGTAGACAATACAAATTAATGAGGAAGCTGTCCCTCACACGTGAATTTTGAAAGTTGAAACAAAAGAATCAATGTAATAACGCTAACTTTCTAGCCTGGGAAACTTCACTTAACTAAAATCACTTACTAGTCTGTGTTGCAAAGTCTACATTTTTTTTATTTTAAGCTCAATCCCAGATCAAGTTTACGTCAGGTTTAATATAAACAAACTATTTCCTGTTAACTTTCTGTGTCATTTTCCAATAGGTGAGCATAATGGCTCCATACTATACTATTTTAAAACAAATTTAAGTCTCAAAGGTTTAGATTTAATCACACAAAGTGTGCAGGAAACATTCAGTCCAACATCTTGTCTGAATGCAGGAATTTAGACTTCTTTTTGTAGGCCCTACTGTAAACACACCATTGTGTGTGCCTGCAGCTTTAATGCTAATGAGCTGTGTCGTCCTCTGCCCTCCGACAGAGTGCGTGGCTCCAAGAAACAGTTCTTGCATTTTAGCCACTTCTTACATATACTGTACACTGTAACACTACACTAATCTAACATAATGGATGCCATAATCACATAAAACAACACCGAGGAGTGCGACAGTAGGACTAAAACGTTAGTAAAAGAGATATGGCGCTATAGTGTTAGTATTACACTCCAATTTTAACCGCAACATAATGCAAGGTTAGCCTGTTTGCTAAAGTAAAACAATCAGTCAAATTGTGTAATTGACAGACGGATAACTGGAATAGTCCCAGGCTTTTCTGTAAGATGTACAGCAAAGCCTGCTTGTAAGTGTTCCCTGATCAGAGATGGTATCTTGTCCACAAAATAGTAGGTTTTTCCGTAGTGACGTCATGAAAACCCGAAACTTCAAAAATGAGCTCTAAAAAGTGGAAATATCATATATTTTCCTCATGTTTGGTGCGAAAAAGAGACATGTCACAAATAGTTTCCTTTATTAACAAGGAAACTATGTCTAATTTAATTAATTGCACTATCTGCTAGTTGCTGCAAAGAAGTTAAATCTATCCACCTTATAGCTACATAGGTATTGTACAACAAACCCTTAAGCCATTAAAATTCTTATGGCTCAACGATCCGTAAATCACTTGATGATGCCAATCCTTGGGGTTTAAACGATGGAGAATTAGATAAGCTAATGGCAGCTGGAAAACCCACTGGGAGCCTCTCTGAACACGAAGCAGTGCAGATATAAGGTTAGCATGCCAAACAGATACCATACTATTCATGTCTAAAATTAGCAGGACAAAATGGACGTTTAACAGCAGGGCACAAACAGGTGCAACTTTTGCCACCAGTGCTATTGCAATGATGCACTTTGACTTGATTGGCGCTTTGACAGAGGATGTTGTTTTAAAAAGACACATTAGCTTGGGATCAATTTCAACGTCCGAATGTTCAATTATGCAAAGGCCGTGAAGATACTGCAATTGAAGGCTATAAATTGTGACAAGGAAACATTAAATCTATGGCAAATTATCTCCATGCCTGGAAACAAAAAAAGGCCTGCCATTCATCACGCTGAAAGGTGGGCGTGACTTCTTATCAGCTCAAGCACCAGACGATTGCATGGTATTTTAAAAATACACATTGTTAATTAAAGTCACATCATTATTAACTGGCAACTGTTTTTTCATCTGATCATTCTGTTAATACAAACCAACAGAAGCTGGGTAAGAAAGAGGACGCTGTCATTGAGGACACCGAGAAGGTTACAGTAGTACAGTATAAATGTACCTTGTGAGGAGAGTGACTAATTAAACATTCTTTAGCGGGCGCGCCCCGGGAAAGCTTGAAAAAGACATTTGAATTAAAGAGCTCAAAAAGTTTTTGAGCGAAATAAAGGCAGGCGAGGATGTCATTTCTCCTCTCTGAGATAAAAAAAGAGGCACTGAATGAATGATGGTGCAAATAAGTAAATAATTGTAAAAGCACACTTCATTCAAACTACACTGCCCTTTATCGCAGTGTAGTTTGATATTTCACAGCTCTTTTTAAAAACTAGGAATATGCACAAACCAAACCTGTTCCCTGATAATTGTACATTTTCCTAAACATCAGTATGATTGCACAACACACAAAGCTTTACTATATAAGTATGTGGAGTGAAATTATGGAAAAGATCATTTAGAGAGAAACTAACAGTAAACTAAAGCATGTGCAGGGCTGTAAGGTGCGACCATTTAACTCACATCTGGGATTAAAAATATCTGCTCGTTCTAAATGGCTGGCAATGTAGCTCATGGAAGCAATCCATTCAGCCTTTAAAATCACTCTAAAATTGCATCCAAAAACCACCAACATACTTCATTTATGTTTCGTAATCTGTATAACAACCAAGTTGTAGTGACATTGTTATTGTAAGAACAAACACTGAGGTACTGTTTTTTCTAGAATAGTAACACATTGCCTTTCGACAGCATGCTACGGCATTAGCCATAAGGTAGTTTTTGCATTCTCAGCCGAATGGCTTTTGAGTTTGTAACGCACAACAGAATGTGATAAGACACAAATCTGTACTGACTCAAAAACATGAACAATCCTATAATAGTAACTGCAATGTATTAGCCCGCATGTCATGTATTCTTTGTACACCGCTAGAAAGACATTGTACGTATTGTAGTTGTACTACCAAGCATGACGTGCTGCATGAATCATGACCAATATTATTGAAGTGATTTACTCGTTAGACATTTGTCTGGTTTTTTTTCCAGTTGATTTTGGGTAAGCATTCCATTTCTGTCCGCAGAGCTTGGCTCCTAGCTCCACATTTGCTGTGTCAAGTCACGCCGCTCCTAACCTTCTCTGAGTCTATCACAAAATCTGCCATAATTAGAACACACACACACACACACACACACACACACACACACACGCACACGCACACGCACACACGCACACACGCACACACGCATTTGGTTTTTGAAAAGGGAACACACGTTCGTTGGCGGAAGTCAGAAGTGCGTTGCTCGGGGCACGGAAATAAATGCACTGAGGAACCAAGTTCCGGTAAATACAATAATTATTGTACATATTACATATTGTTATGAACGTGTCTGTTACTACATTTATATATACTTGCAGCGTGTTTATAAAACGTTGATGGAGGGTTTTGATTATGTTTTAGAGGGCTTTAGAGGTGACTGCAAGCGCTAAACGGTTTGTTTTTGTCTTTAGAATCCTAAAAAAAAAAAATTATGTGTTCTTGTCTCTCATAGTGACTTTGAATGATAGGCAAAATTCCCAAAAAGTGCAGTTCCCCTTTAAGAAATGGATTACAAAAACTGACGTACAACTAGGGCTGGGCGTTATATCGATATACTCAAAGTATCGCGGTTTTGTCTCTGTGCGATATAGAAAATGACTATATCGTGATGTTTAACTATATGTTCTCACACAGTTGCTTTTAGGTGCGGGCATTACACTGCATGCGTTTCCCACTCTTTCTCTTTCCAGATCAACACTGTATGAAAAAAGTCAACTACTGAAGGAGATCATGTCCGCAGGAACCTATTATGCAGCTCATTTTTATTTGACAGTGTTTGAAATATCTTGTGTGAAATCATGCACAAACGTGCACTTTATTTGTTTTAAACTATTTTAGTGGCGTTTTGTACAAAAAATACACTTTAATTTAGTGTTGTTTTAATATGTTATCTTGGTGACATAATTCACAAAAGTGCACTTATACAAACCCCGGGAAATTGAGTTAGATGTAAATATAAACGGAATACAATGGTTTGCTAATCCTTTTCAACCCATATTCAGTTGAATGCACTACAAAGACAAGATATTTGATGTTCAAACTGATAAACATTTTTTTTTTGCAAATAATCATTAACTTTAGAATTTGATGCCAGCAACACGTGACAAAGAAGCTTGGAAAGGTGTCAATAAACACTGATTAAGTTGAGGAATGCTCATCAAACACTTATTTGGAACATCCCACAGGTGTGCAGGCTAATTCGGAACAGGTGGGTGCCATGATTGGGTATAAAAGCAGCTTCCATGAAATGTTAAGTAATTCAGAAACAAGGATGGGGCGAGGGTCACCAATTTGTAAGCAAATTGTCGAACAGTTTTAGAACAACATTTCTCAACGAGCTATTGCAAGTCCGTAAAATCATCAAAAGGTTCAGAGAATCTGGAGAAATCCCTGCACGTAAGCGATGATATTACGGACCGTTGATCCCTCAGGCGGTACTGCACCACAAACCGACATCAGTGTGTAAAGGATATCACCACATGGGCTCAGGAACACTTCATAAAACCACTGTCAGTAAATACAGTTGGTCGCTATATCTGTAAGTGCAAGTTAAAACTCTACTATACAAAGCGAAAGCCATTTATCAACAACACCTAGGAACCCCGACGGCTTCGCTGGGCCCGAGCTCATCTAAGATGGACTGATGCAAAGTGGAAAAGTGTTCTATGGTCTGACGAGTCCACATTTCAAATTATATTTGGAAATTGTGGAGGTGGTGTCCTGCGGAACAAAGAGGAGAATAACCATCCGGATTGTTATAGGCACAAAGTTCAAAAGCCAGTCTCTCTGATGGTATGGGGGTGTATTAGTACCCAAGGCATGGTAACTTACACATCTGTGAAGGCACCATTAATGCTGAATGGTCCATACAGGTTTTGGAGCAACATATGTTGTCATTCAAGCAACGTTATCATGGACGCCCCTGCTTATTTCAGCAAAACAATCCCAAGCCACGCGTTACAACAGCGTGGCTTCGTAGTAAAAGAGTGCGGGTACTTTCCTGGCAGTCCAGACATGTCTCCCATTGAAAATGTGTAGCGCATTATGAAGCGTAAAATACGACAAGACCCCGGACTGTTGAAGAACTTAAGCTGTACATCAAGCAAGAATGGTAAATAATTCCACTTTCAAAGCTTCAACAATTAGTTTCCTCAGTTCCCAAACGTTTATTGAGTGTTTTTAAAAGAAAATGTGATGTAACACAGTGGTGAGCATGCCCTTTCCCAACTACTTTGGCAGGTGTTGCAGCCATGAAATTCTAAGTTAATTATTATTAGCAAAAAAAAATAAAGTTTATGAGTTTGAACATCAAATATCTTGTCTTTGTAGTGCATTTAATTGAATATGGGTTGAAAAGGATTAGCAAATCATTGTATTCCGTTTATATTTACATCTAACACAATTTAACAACTCATACGGAAATGGGGTTTGGAGTTTGCTTTAAAATGTGTCTGACAATCTTGCACTTTCTGTTTTGGAAATGACCTGAATATCTGTGCCAATTTTAATAACAGTTTGATAAATACATTTTTGGTCAATTGACTTAGTTGTGATTTCCCTCCCTGCATGAAAGTTTAAAATGAGCATATACTAATGTAGTATGAACAAGAATGTTTTAATGTAGACACATAAAATCATCATACTGGTGTGATTAAATGCATCAAATGTTCATTCAAGGCTAAGGCAAAAATATCGAGATATATATCGTGTATCGTGACATGGCCTAAAAATATCTAGATGTTAATAAAAGGCCATATCGCCCAGCCCTATGTACAACAGTAATGTAATTGGAAGACAACAACATTATTTCTCTCCCAGCTGTCCAGCAACGCCTCACTCTTAAGTCCTTTACTCTAAATATAGGGGTGAGCGTAAGACCACCATAAGAAGACTGTCCCTGCACTATTTTAAAATGGAGAATGAAGGAGACAGCGGGGTTGAGGTCAAGAGTACACAGAGGGTGAGGGGGGCTTATATCAGCAGAGCTGGTGGTGAAGGATGCAAAACAGGGGGAGGTCGAGAAACAAGAAGTGGAAGCATGATAGACCACTTTATTTGGCTTTGCTAAAAATAGAGCAGCAAATGGTAGCAGAGGCTAACTGGCCTAGCGCTCTGTTCTGCTTCCAGCCCGATGGAATCAATAGGCAGGGAGCTGAAGTGAGGCTTCCCGGAGTCTGCAGCCAACAGTTGCAGCAGAGAGTGGGAGCAGGGGGGCATGGAAAGAGGCAAGGAGTGAAGGTGTGTGTGGAGTGGAGCAAAGCACTGAACTATTTTTTGCACAGCGTGACTAAATATGGTCAGGGAGGGTTGGTGGGACAAGACACAGGAGCAGCCCAGCAACAAGCGCTGAGGTATGTTTCCAATGCTTGGCTTCACACAATGTGCTAAAGCTCCTGCCATCTTGGCCCCTTGTCCCTTATTAGCTGCCACTGTCGTCCTCTTACTGCACTCTCTGGACCAGTCTTTGGATTTTTAAAGTATTTCCTCCAACGTGGTGTGATTCAATGTTAAACCACAATGGCACACAGCAGACCTCAAACAAGCTGAGCACCAAATTGGACACACAATATGCCCACATTTGGGGAATATTTTTTGTTTTAAGTGTAATGGTTTAGCGGCAGAGAAAAATAAGAACGTAATAAAGATACATTATTTAAAAATTATGGATGTTAATTTCCAGATTAGCATCTTTATGGGCCACCAAGCTTAACAAAAAATTGTCAAATGTTTTTAATGTCCTCTTGCTAACAACAATTGCAATCACAAATGGGCCAAGTTTATTGGTAAAATTCTGTAAGTTGTTTGAACTTAAGCACGCATTTCCAGAGAAATGGTTCGTTGTTATAAAATGGTTGTGTTTATATTAGTGCTGTCAAACTATACATTTTTTTAAAAACAGATTAATCACGCTTTAAACGTTTTGATTTATAATGATTAATCAAAGATTAATACAAGCTGGTATAATTTAAATTAACTTAAAGGAACACCTCAGTATTTGCGAACAAATGCAATTTTATTGTCAGAATATCATTCAGGATTTAAATAAATATATTTTAACTACTGCACATTATTTATTTGCTCTAAAAGTTTTATCTAGAGTCCCATGGGAATGTATTTTTAAGTTAAATGTGCCAGCAAGCACACCAGTCGGAGGCTACTGACTCATCTTTGCACTGATGTAGACATTCACCTGATCATTGACGGTACAGCAACCCGCGTTTTGATTGATTGATTGATTGATTGAAACTTTTATTAGTAGATTGCAAAGTTCAATTCGTATTCCGTACAATTACCACTAAATGGTAACACCCGAATAAGTTTTTCAACTTGTTTAAGTTAATCAATTCATGTAACTATTCAGGTAACTATCCGCAGTCAAGAGAAAGAAGCATGTACAGTTAAAATAAATTGCGTGATCCATCTGAGATTCTGCGTACAAACATGATTCATGCGATATGTTTTGTAATTGACCACATGAGTTATTATTGACAGCCCTAATTTATACAAATTACATCTGTGGTGCCATGTTTTTAATTTTCTTGAAGGAACTCTCCTGAAGGAATCAATAAAGTACTATCTATCTATCTATGTATGTTTGTTCAAAATGGAAACATGCTAGCATACATGCAATACATCCATCCATCCATTTTCTACCGCTTATTCCCTTGTGAGGTCGCGGGGGGCGCTGGCGCCTATCTCAGCTACAATCGGGCGGAAGGCGGGGTACACCCTGGACAAGTACATGCAATACAGATATTCTCAAAGTTTAATAATAATCAGTGTGTCCATAATGGTTTATGGACACTCAGTCACGCGCGTGCCCCTGCAAAAACATTTTGTTTGATGGTGTTTAGGATTTTTAACAAATGTAGCTAAATTTTTACACTCATGCGCTTGTCAGTTCCCTAGAAATGTGGTGATTCAGCTAAGCACGCTCAAGTTACAATTCTACCTAGCGCAATTGAACTGTGTTAAACATTTCTAATCAGTCAGATATAAGGGGTCAAATGTTTGGGGATTCATACCAGTGTTTTTTTAAAAGATAAATAATAGGCCAGGCAACGCAAGTTTTGACAAAAATTTAAATTTTCTATGTCACAGTTCAGGGGTAGAAATAGGGCTGGACGATTTCGGCAAAAGTAATAATCACCATTATTTTGATTGATATTGTAATCACGATTAATTACAAGATTATTCATTTATTTGAAAAAATGAATATTTATTGTACCACCAAAACTAAACTTTAAATATAGTTTTCAAAAAACTGGATTCAAATTAGTAACGAAAAAACCACAACATTAAAATATTAGCAATAGCAATAACAATGAATGTAAAAAACAATAGTAATATAAAAAACAATAAAATAAAATTTTCCAGTTAGTTTTTGATCCTGTTTTTTACTTTTTTCACCTATTTTACCACCACAGCGTTTTCTTTTTGTGTCAAAAAAATTTAATAAAATGTTAGATTAAATGCAAAAGTCGTCACATTTATTGGTAAAAATACATCTTTCGACAATTTTGACCAGTATTTTTGGTCAAAGCATAACAATTTTGTAAGGACTTTATGCTTGTGCAAGGTACATTTTGAAAACCTTTTTTTGTTAGCGCAGTCAGATCGGATGTGAAGCAAAATTAAAATTAAATCAAGTGGAAATTGATAGAGTATATGAAACTACATTTTTGGGAATAATAATTGATCATAAATTATGTTGGAAACCGCATATTGAATATATAAAGGGAAAAATAACCAAATCCATTGCTATTCTTTATAAAGTAAGACGCATGCTGAATAAGACATGTCTGCATATGTTATATTGTTCTTTTATTTTTCCATATCTAACATATTGTGTTGAAGTTTGGGGAAATGTTTATCAAACAAACATAGACCCAATAATTAAACTTCAAAAAAGGGTAATTACAATAATACACAAAGTATGCTACTATCAACATACCAATCCAAGTTCTAATGTGTTAAAATTTTCATATAGTGTTTTTAAAAACAAAGAAAATTATGTTTCGGGTAAAGAACAACAGCCTTTCAGCTTGTATTCTTAGGTTATTTAAATTAGGAGGAGACAACTATAATTTACGGGGATATTGATTTTTGAAATAGGTAAAGTAAGAATGAATATAAAATAAAAATGTATTTCAGTTTTAGGAGTTCAATGGTGGAACAAGCTCAGTGATGAGCTGAAGACATGTAGTTCTTTGTTAAGGTTTGAGAAAACCTTGAAAGGTGAAATAATTGAAAATAATAAAATATAGCAACAATTACTTTCATCCTATTGATTTTTTTTTAACGTTGATGTTTCAGGCAATCTAATTTTCAGTGAAGTTATAGGATAGTCAAAAATAAGCTTTGGCTTCAGCCTATTCCTTTTTCGGTCATTCTTTTTCTTTTCTTTTTGTGTAAAAATGTGTATGATTGTTAAATATGTATAATATGTACTGTTAAACTGGTCACACAAAATGGTTGATGGTTGATTATACAGTATGACCCAAATAAACTTATGTCATTACATTTCATGTGGCGCACCGCGCTATTGTTGGGAAGGGCGGAGTGTGCTGTGCGGTTGTTTTCAGCTTGACGAGTAAAGAGCCAACTTGAGGGTGTACAACTTTTTTTTTTTTTAAAGCGACCCTCTCAAGTAGGGACCAATGTTCGTACATTGATCTTACATCGATGATGTCGTTACAACAACACAAGCAGATAATAAGTGTTGTGCGTGTAAAGATTTTTCCTGCTAGTTTTAGCTTCGTAGTTTAGTCGCTGTCGACCTTGTTGAGTTCAGGACGGCCGGTATCTGAGTGATTTGAGGATAAATGAGTGCTAAAGGACACATCATTTTTCAAAATGAATGTATCTTCTCCTCACAGCAACATTTTATTTACATTTACATCAATAATCCGCTGATATATTTATCAGCGGATTCTGTGAACCCAGAAATCATATGCCTTACTTCTATTGAGTTCAGTGATTATTGATTAGGCATAATAGCACTGTGTCAAATAAAAAGTAGCAAACATGGTGACATCCTAAACTTCTGGTAGACTTGCTCTTTTTTCATTTATTTGCTCCCCATCTGTTTCATTGTCACAAACTCCAGAATTTGCATGCACGTTGCACAGCCCATTAATATTTTTTTCCCATTATTATATTTTCATAATCGTGAGAAGCCATAATCGAAATGTAAATTTAAACGTGATTAATGTTCCAGCCCTAGGTAGAAGAGTTACACCAACAAATGGACTAATACAAAATACATGATTGTTTTGTATCCTCCTGAAGAGGAGCATCCTCTGCAATGTGATTTAAGCTAATTGATTTGAGTTACAAATTAGCACAAACAGAGGATGCTGGACGGAAGATATGTTGTTTTTTCTTAAGGAAATATATATCGTGCTTTACTTTATTAAGTGTGGCTCCCTGAGATTAACAAAATTTCTCCTGAAACAGGGTGAAAAAACTATCTGCCAAAAGGCCCCCAAAAATACCTTCACCTGACCTTCAACTACTTTTAGTTTTTTCAATGAAAAAAATAATTATCTTCAAATATTCAGAAGAAACTCCCCGGTCTGGAGTTGAGCTGAGTGACAAAAGTGCATTTACCAGCTAGATAGCGCTGAGTGTGTTTGTGGAATATGAAAAAGGGAGGATGCCTAGCACACAATTTTAGCCCGCTCAATCATCCTGGGCAACTTCTTTTTTCTACCATGTTGAAGAGGAGAATGCGGCAGATTTTTTTTCATACCCCCTCTTTTTCTCTCCAATGGCAGATCAGCGCGTCCCAGGAAGGTAGGACTTATTTGTGTGGGAATGTAATTGCCCCTCCGACCCGCCACCACCCGAATCCCACCCCTCCCGTCGTCGACTCCGGCACTCGTCCGACACCTCCCTCCCTCCTGCCCTCCCTCCCCCCAATGATAGAAGCTGATTCAGCGAGTCAGGCGTGCACCCTGCACACACCATGGCTGCAGCAGCTGGAGCGCTCTCTAGGTCATTATGGCTCTCTTCACGAAAGCGTCACAAAAAAGGAGGAGGACAGGGAGAGATGCTGTGATAAGAAGCTCATCTGACAGGTAATATTTGGATGGAGTTCACCTCTGACGGGCCGCTCTCTCTCTCTCTCTCTCTCGCCCTTTCTCCCTTTCGGATGCTGTCAGTTAGTAACCGCATGGTTTGCCTGCAAGTCGCATAGTCAAAAGGAAGGTGTGGGGCGGGAGAGTGGGGAGGCTTATGTGGAAGGTAGTGTTCTGCAGCAACGCTGGGACAGAACTTCTCTCCATTTTCTTAGAAGACGTGAAGAGGGAAAAGTAACCAGAGAGGAAGAGGATGCAGGATGAGGGATGGTCCTCATGGATTTAAGCCCTTTTCTGCACTGTCCACACTATCTCTCTCATCTTTCTCCTTCACTCCCTCCCTCCCTCCCTAGCCCCCCGTTCTGTCTCTGTTTCTGGCACTGACCGGACATGCTGCTGCTGCGGCCGCTGCAGCACGGCTTCTTTGGCTCATTAGGCATTGTAGTTGCAGTCTCGCTGCTTTCTAATGACGGACTTGTTAACTCAACCCTGCGCCAACACCTCCTGACAGCTTCAATTTGTCCTCTGCACCCCAGCATCAACCAAGGCACATTACATTGACCGTGGATGGATACTTAGTATACTGGGACTTACTTTTCTTTTTAAACTGTTTTCTTCCCTTATGAGCACTTTTCTTCCTTAATTAAACCAAGAGGCAGCGAAGGATGCTGCCTTGCTTAATTGACGGGAGGTAAGTTTGAGGACACACCGAGCTGCTTGGGGCGGAGAAGATGGAAGGTGACGAGCAGAGGGATGATGAAGCATCAGAATAATGAAGAGCAGGCAGGTCAGGAGTTATGAATGGGGAGGGGAAAGAGGATTGACGGCGCACAGCTGTGAGTGGTGTATTAAAACAGATGTGAAGTGCTGAGGATGGACAGACGGATGGATGGGAAGGTGTGGGGGTTTGAACCCCATCATTGGTAAAGCTAGTAACCTACTTTAGTGCATACATGTAAGACAACGGACTACAGTACTGCAAGGAAATGGCTCAAACCACAGCAGAGGTTAATTCACCTCTCCTGCAACCTCTATCAAGGAATTTCACGCCTCTGTTGTTGCTCAACACATCTCGGGTGGCTGTGACAACTCCTAAACCTTTAAAGGACATG
>NC_084624.1:36796289-36858789 GCF_033978795.1 Nerophis ophidion | reverse complement strand
ACTCCTTCACCTTTAATGAATAGTGTACCTACTTTATATAAGTTAAAATAGCAATAATGATTGTCACACACACACACGAGGTGTGGTGAAATTTGTCCTCTGCTTTTGACCCATCCACTTGTTCACCCCCTGGGAGGTGAGGGGAGCAGTGGACAGCAGCGATGCCGCGCCCGGGAATCATTTTTGGTGATTTAACCCCCAATTCCAGCCCTTGATGCTGAGTGCCAAGCAGGGAGGTAATGTCTTCTGATCCTTGTTATATGAACTAACATGTTACGAGGTAACATACAACCAAGAGTACAACAGTGATACAAAGGGAGGCTGGGTCATTATTACCATATGTGGTCATCCTATACAGTGGGTGTTGCCATATTCAAAAAGAATACTATGAAACAGGGCAGAGCACAAACATTACAGGGATGTGACATGCTCAAAAACAGCAGAGACCGACCACTGCTGGGCTTGTTTGGATCCCCATTTATGAGTCACGGCACTATTAATCATACTGTTTACAGGTTTCTAGCAGGTACTAACTTCCAGAAGCCGGGGGGGAAAGACACAAGAGATGAGCTAGGCTCTTCTCGCAGGCTAAAGCTGCAATATACACACCAGAGAAAAGTGCAAGGACTTACACCAACATGTCTTAGCTACACACATGTTACGAGAGGAAAAGCATGAGGAAATTAATAATATCCAGTCAAAAAAAAAAATAGGACACACCAAGGTGTCACTCTTCCATTCCTAAAGTGCCGCACAGTGAAGGTTGAAAATCTGTCAAAACAAGCTGTGAAACTCAGTTATTATTTTCTGACAAATACACCACATGGTGGTGGTGTTAAAAACCCTGAAGTACAATTGACTTCACATATTTCACACAGCTCAACAAAAAAATCCCTGTAACGTTGGGGGGTTAACTTGAATCATTACCACGTTTTGCACACACTTTAGGGAACTGACAAGCACATATCATTAAAATCTGAGCAACATTGGTTGAAGAACATGGCCGCAACTAAGAAAAGCATCTTTGCTGTAGGGACATGAACGGAAATTTGCAACCAAATGTTAATCACTCATTAATATATCAGTCCGATATCAGCAAAAAAAGAAAAATTGGATTGAATCGGTCAGCAATCTTTGATATAAGCACTCTCATAGAAGCAGTCCAGCAGCACAACTACTTGTGCAAAGCTTGACAGCAAGTTAACAACTAAATGTCCTCCCGTTTTCTTATATTTTAGTAAAGCCACTTACAAAAGGTAAATGTCTTTGGCTATAGGCTACTAGCTACACAACAGCTAAGCACACAAGCCAGACATACAAAATAAGTGTCCTTAATTGAACAACACTGCGTTCTAGAACACAAATTTCATCAATATAAATAAGAATCAAATAGTTAGACTTATATTACTTACAGATAAGTCTACAAAGCAGACGCTTTTCATGTACATAGTGTATATACCCCCGCCCCCATTTTTTGTATATATTGTTTTTCAAATCACCTGACGTGTATACTGTATACATGTACATAATTTATAAATTGTTTAAACTCATTTTTTTTATATTCATGTTACAGGTTGTATATATTTTATTATTGAATGTATCAAATGTGATGAAAATTTAATGGGCCATACTGGAAACAAGCCTTTTGGCTTTTTGTTCCATCCATTTGCCTTTTTAAAGCATTAACATGAATTCAATTCTTTAAGATGTCAATAAACTTCTAAATCAAAGCATATTAAAAAGTATCCAGTAACAAACGGGTTCACATCCTTCTTTTTGACTGTGTCATGAGCGTAATACAAGAAATTATTGTGGCCGCTTAGTGTTGCCAAAAAATGGTTAGTAAAAAATTGTTAAGCGTTTTTTTCTCGGTTTAAGTAATTTTATTTGATAAAGCCTTTTCTAATGTTCCACACTACAAAATAATAAATGTATGTATGATTCGATGAGGTGGAGACTTATACAGGGTGTACACCGCCTTCCGCATCAGTGCAGGTGGGATAGGCTCCAGCACCCCCCGCGACCCAGACAGGGACAAGGGGTAAAAGATCAATATCAGTATCGACCAGGGAAATTTGAAGTGTTGTAAAAATGTAAGGACATATTTATTCATATATGCTAGCATGTCTTCCAAAGCATTTTTAACACAACCTATAGGGGGCGACACTGCAATTTACAGTCACGTGATAAGACTGTGCAGGGGTATTTGCTGACTCACATTTGAGGCTGTGTGCTTCCAAATGCGTGTTTGAAAACGTGTCTGGTAATTAGGGCAGGGCGATATATCGAGTATATCGATATACTGCCCGGCCATAATTACCAGACACCATCGCGGGTTTGTCTCTGTGCTATATAGAGAATGACTGTATCGTGATATTCGAGTATATGTTCTCACATAGTTGCGTTTAGCTGCGGGCATTACACTACAGGCATTTCTCACTCTTTGTCCCTCCTTCAACAAGCGCACCTTTTTACATACGTCACATACGTATACGCCCTCGCGAAACAGAGAGGTAGCGGCATTGGTAACGTTAGCTGTGGTGCGAGTGGTAATACAAGAGATAGAAGGTGCGAATCTGGTAAAAAATGAAGGAATAATTCATTTCCAAAAAAAACAGCAGGGGGTCCATCGTCTGGCGGTGGTTTGGCTCCAAGTGGGAATATGTCAAACAGACAACCGTAATTTGTCAAGTGTGGGGCAAAAGCTAAAATGTAGCATCATTTGAAAAGTCACCCCCTAGAGAATGAAGAGTGTTTGAAACTCTGCATGTTAACATCTCTGTTTGGTGCCATACCAACAAAATACCGAGGCAACCATTTCCAAATCAACACCGTATGAAAAAAATTGTCTAAAACAGAAGGCAATTACGTCCACGGGAACCTACCACATAGCGAAGAACATACATTATTTTATTTCCTATTATGCAGCTCATTTTTATTTGAGTTATTGAAATATCTTGTGTGACATCATGCACAAAAAGTGCACTTTAATTTAGTGTTGTTTTGATATGTCATCTTAGTGACATCATGCACAAAAGTACATTCATAGCTTGTTTTGAAATGTCTCTGACAATGTTGCACTTTCTGTTTTGGAAATGACATGAATGTTTGTGCCACTGCTTAATAACAGTTTAATAAATACAGTTTTGGTAAATTGACTTAGTTGTGATTTCCCTCCCTGAATGAAAGTTTAAAATGATCATATATTAATAATGCAGTATGAACAAGAATGTTTTAATTTAGACACATAGAATCATCATACTGGTGTGATTATATGCATCAAGTGTTCATTCAAGGATAAGGCAAAATATCGAGTTATATATCGTGGCCTAAAAATATTGAGATGTTAAAAAAAGGTCAAATCACCCAGCCCTACTGGTAATACTAGCTTAGGTGCCATCATGCCATAATGTTATAGTGGTCCACTTACTTTTACTTTTGTATGACAGTTAAACACAGCCTGTAAGTTTTAAGATGGTGAGTGGAAGTCGAGAATGGCTTGTGTTTGAACTTGAAAAAGGTTGCAATGCATCTTTACACTCTCAATTCAAAATTAATATATTTTCTACTGCTTGGCCCTCTCAGGGTCGCGGGGTGGTTGGAGCCTATCCGGGCTGCACTGCGGCAAAAGGCAGCAAACACTCTGGACAAGCATGTTATTAGATTACACTTAATCTGAGCATGCTCAGGTACTTTCATCAGGACTTTCCCTACATGTAATTGAAAAAATGTACCTGCTACAGCAAAGTAAAAGCAGTCACACTTTAAAAATTAGTTTTTAAAAAAAACAAAAGAAACAGTGAAGTTGGCACGTTGTGTAAATCGTAAAAATGGGGCGAGTGTCGCCACTTTGTGAACAAATGCGTGAGCAAATTTTCAAACAGTTTAAGATCAACATTTCCCAATGAGCTATTGCAAGGAATTTAGGGATTTTACCATCTACAGTCCGTATAAAAATGAAACCCAATACTTCCCTGCTTGGCACTCAGCATCAAAGGTTGGACTTTGAGGTTAAATCACCAAAAATGATTCCCGGGTGCGGCCACCGCTGCTGCCCGCTGCTGCCCACTGCTCCCCCACCTCCCAGGGAGTGATCAAGGGTGTTGGGTCAAATGCAGAGAAAAATTTCGCCACAACTAGTATGTGTGTGACAATCATTGGTACTTTAACTTTAACTTAAAATCATCAAAAGGTTCAGAGAATCTGGATAAATCACTGCACGTAAGCGGCAAGGCCGAAAACCAACATTGAATGCCAGTGACCTTCGATCCCTTACTGCTTCAAAAACCGACATCAGTGTGTAAAGATTATGACCAGGAGCTTCAGAACACTTCAGAAAACCACTGTCAGTAACAACAGTTCGCCGGTACATCTGTAAGTGCAAGTTAAAACTCCACTATGCAAAGCGAAAGCCATTTGTCAACAACACCCAGAAACACTTTGCATCGGATCTAAAATGGTCTGATGCGAAGTGGAAAAGTGTTCTATGGTCTGACGAATCCACATTTCAAATTAGTTTTGGAAACTGTGGACATTGTGTCCTCCGGATCAAAGAACATAAGAGCCATCCAGATTGTTATAGGCGCAAAGTTCAAAAGCCAGCATCTGTGATGGTATGGGGGTGTATAAGTGCCCAAGGTATGGGTAACTTACACATCTGGGAAGTCACCATTACTGCTAAAACGTACATCAGGTTTTGGAGCAACATATATTGCAATCCAAGCAATGTCTTTTTCATGGACGCCCCTGCTTATTTCAGCAAAACAATGCCAAGCCACATTCTACATGTGTTACAGCAGCATGGCTTCGTAGTAAAAGAGTGCAGGTACTAGACTGTAGTCTCCAGTCCAGACCTGTCGCCATTAAAAATGTGTGGCACATTGAGATGTGTAAAATACAACGAGGGAGACCCCGGACTGCTGAACAACTTTAGCTGTACATCAAGCAAGAATGGGAAATAATTCCACTTAAAAAGCTTGAAAAATTGGTCTCCTCAGTTCCCCAAGCGTTTACTGAGAATTGTTAAAAGGAAAGGTGATGTAACACAGTGGTAAAAATGCCCCTGTGCCAACTTTTTTGCAATATGTTGCTGCCATTAAGTTCTAAGTTAATGATTAATGTATATGCAAAAAAAAAATATGTTTCTCAGTTCAAACAATAAATATCATGTCTTTGCAGTATATTCAATTGAATATAAGATGAAAAGGATTTGCAAATCATTGCGTTGTTTTTATTTACAATTTACACAATGTGAACACTTCACTGGTTTTGGGGTTTGTACTCTGACGAAAAATTTAAGCAGTATAATGTATTGTAACATCTAGAAGAAGTCACACAAAGTCCAACACCCTTTTTAGCTATTATTACCAATTTTTTGATAACTACAGGCTCAATTCTAACAAGCATTCCCTCCAGTGCACACGTCTGTCTTCACTCCCAGATACACTACAACACTTCCTGATTCTGCGCCAATCCCTTTAGGCACAATATGTTCACCATCATGGGAACTCTGAACATGAATAACACATGATTATTAATAGTAACACCAGCAGGTCGTTTGTTACATGTCCGTGATCTATATAGGGTATCACACATCAGCTAAAGATCTCGACACATTTTTTCAGACGCACAACAAGGGTAGGTTTTTTTTTTAAAGAAAAATAAGCTTTCGATTGAAACAACTGCTAAAACACACCAGGTAGGTGGTTTAGCCTCAGCCTGGGGGAAGATATTTTAGAGGGCTTCAGGACTTGTGGCCTGGCTCATTGATATTGGAGGAGCTGGAGCATGAAATAAAAGTAAATGGGCAGACTACAGAGGTGGACGTATATCTTCTTGTCTCTGAGGCAAGGGGGGGGGGGGTGTCTACAGCTACATACACACAGTACACACACACTCCCACGCGCACGCACAAACAAGAACACAACACAACACAACACAACAGAGGCCCTGACACAATACTGCTGCACTACAGCATTTTTCATCAAGTCCAAAGAGTCCTCCACTAAATTTGCCCTCCTCCCTTCCTTTACAATCTGAATCCTGCTGTACAAACATAAACCACAACAAACTGTACGTATACTTTATGCAAGCAAGCAATTTCAAGTCCACCTCTGCCAGCCTAAGACCTTCTTTAAATAAATAAAAGAGAACGAGGAGGGAGGTATGTGCATGGAATAAATGATTGGTTTCCAGTGAGTCAAGGGGCATAACAATTTGCAGTTTATCGCCACCTGATCACATCACTTCTGGACAGGCAAGTACTGTATCGATGAAAATCACTGGAAAGTTGTACATAGCGGGAGAGGTCGTAAATAAAAGCAGAGAAAATTATATTATGCTCCTGTACGCTTTTAACTTGCACCCCCCTTTATCTACACATTTGTTTATTAGCGCCATTTTCTTTTTAGAGCTGAAAAAAAAACCTCATTGTCTTTAAACGCCTCCAGTCTCTTTTACAATCAAGAGTAAACTCTTGATACTTTTAACTTTATGTGCAATTTCTTTTTTCCCTTTTTATGTGCCTGTTTGATGAGTCTCAGGCAGAAGAATAATGTTGACAATTTCATTCAGCAGTGTAGCACAAGTCAACAAAGCCAGGCAGCAGCCAGATGTTCCACAGATGCTTATGACAATTCAAATAATGCCAAGGAAGGGGAATGCCACTCAAGCTGGATTAACCACGACTTGTAGAAGGATCTCCAACCCTGACCGTAAAATATCGATCAGGGAGACCCCCTCCCCTCTTACCCGGAAAGGAAGTCACCTTTAAAATGCTGGTGGTCGCAGAACAAAAAAGCCAACAAGAAACATAAATAGATACGGCCAAGGACAACTTCTAATGCCCGGCCAGCCGCTTCAAGCCAGCCTCTGGTTACAACACAGAGTGTAAAACCAATTGAAAGGCCATCAACAGCACTACAAAAACACATCTGCAACAATTATTTGAAGCTTTCCTAAATGTCTGGGAAGGTGGAAGAAATGATATTTCTATTCTCTAGGGATTTCTAATCTTGCATCAAATGTGCCCAAAAGTCTGTGAAGTGCAAAGTAGCTGGAGATGAATCATGTGCCAGTTTAATGTATAGATTCTGCGCAAAAAATCAAACACTGTGAGGTCTCTAAATGTGAAATGCACACTGAGCAGTCTGAATTAAATTCAAATTAAAGGGTTTTGTCAGCAGAAATCAGAAAGGATCCCAGGGGCAATTACTTTTCCCCATGTCTATACTTTGTTAAGGCAATGGGTTGTGAACACAAGAAAATCTACAAGGCTTCACTGTGTTTGACCCACAATTTGTGTTAATGTAATTTGAAAGTAAAAAAAAAAAAAATAACTTGCAGATGGCAAGCATGCAGCAACATTTAGCAGCGACAGATGAAGGCTGGATTATGGTTTTGCTTTGTCACTTGGCCGTCCCCACCTACGCCATTTTGATCCTTTTGATAGGTCTCTGTCGAGGTTGAGCGCATGACGTGCAAATCTTTGATGAAACACTACGGTGAATTGTTTTTCAGAGAGTCAACTGACCAACTCTCCTCAACCATTGAGTTTGTTAGCTTCCTTCATCGCAAGCGAGGTATGGTAACTAAAAAGAGATACGCACGGTTATTAAAGCTGGAACTAATGGTTTTGTAACAACAATCATTTTAATGGCAAATGTTAATCTGTGTTCAGAAAGGTGTGCTGTACGCCATGTGAAGCAGTAGTATATAGGGAAGTAACGATAAACGGCATAATGAAAAACTGTGCTAAAACTCCCAACGGTAATGATCCTAAAATCGTGATTAATAACCACACTTCAATAAACTTACCAACTGGTGACACTGCTCATTTACTGGAAAAGCAAGCTAGCGTTAGCTCACTACCAGGCTTAAATGCTGACATGAATACAAGACAGCATTTAAACTGCAAGCCAAAGTCGTGGCCCAAATCAAATTTTTTAGAAATCTAATTTTTTTCTAGCTGGCTGTTTAAAGTGTAAGTAAAGTGTAATATTTATTAGACTCCAGTATAAACGCACAAAGGCCCCAATGTGGCCTTGACGTCATTACCATGCGCAGTTCGATAAAGTAAAAATAAAGGAAATTGACCGGAATCCGTAAATGACCATGGCAGTCACTACTACTACTAATACTACTACAAAAAAATAAAAGTCACCACACCTTAAAAGCAATTGTTTTTTTACGTAAAAATATATAAAAACTAAAAAGTAATATAATGTATGAATGAATATACAGTATATAGTAAGGGTGTGGGGAAAAAATCGATTCGAATACAAATCGAATCCAATACATTGTGCGATTCAGAATCGATTCTCTTTTTTTTTTTTTTTTCGATTTTTTTTGTAGGATTTTTTTTTTTTTTTTTTAAATCAATCCAACAAACCACTACACAGCAATACCGCAACAATGCAATCCAATTCCAAAACCAAACTTGACCCAGCAACACTCAGAACTGCAATAAACAGAGCAATTGAGGAGACACAAACATGACACAGAACAAACCAAAAGTAGTGAAACAAAAATTATTTTTTATCAACAACAGTATCAATATTAGTTATAATTTCAGCATAGCAGTGATTAAAAATCCCTCATTGACATTATCATTAGACATTTTTAAAAATAATTAAAAAAAGAACAATAGTGTCACAGTGGCTTACACTTGCATCGCATCTCATAAGCTTGACAACACACTGTGTCCAATATTTTCACATAGATAAAATAAATCATATTTTTGGTTCGTTTAATAGTTAAAACAAATTTACATTATTGCAATCAGTTGATAAAACATTATCCTTTAGAAATATAAAAGCTTTTTTTTTTTTTAAATCTACTACTCTGCTTGCATATCAGCTGAAATTCTATGTATTCAATGAATACAGAATCGTTTTGAAGCGGAAAAATATCGTTTTTGAATCGAGAATCGAATCAAATCGAAAAAAATCGATATATTATAGAATCGTGACCAAAGAATCGATATTGAATCGAATCGTGGGACACCCAAAGATTCGCAGCCCTAGTATATAGTGTAATATAAACATCAGCGTGGATCTATATTACCTTTATTTTTCAACTCACTTACGTAAACAACTTACGCAGTGAACATAGCATGTAAACAAGTACGCCACAGTGCCAAATCACAATTTCTTCGGAATAAAAGTATGTATTCATACATTACATATAGCCTATTATTTGCGCATTACTGACTAGTGATGCATCACTAAAATGTGTCCGTTTAAAAAAAAGACTTTGCTCATCGAAATAGGATGTCGTGATGAAGTACTATTCACTTCCGCTGGCAAGCTGCATCTTGATGTAGCACGCCCAAAGCTGATTGCAATCGAATTTGGACTACTGCCTGATGTGGTCTAAAGCGAAAAGATCATATTTGAAGCGCTTTGTGTCACTTCAGGGCAAAAACATCAGATTTGGTGTGCAGTGTAATTAAGTCTCAAGAGACATTAACTTGTTAAAACACATTGCTGTCTGCGCAACTAATCTATTCAATTGTTCACCACGAATCTATAGGCTGTGCTCTCTTAAAGTGACTGATCTATATATATATATATATATATATATATATATATATATATATATATATATATATATATATATATATATATATATATATATATATACATATATATATATATATATATACATATATATATATATATATACATATATATATACATATATATATATAAACATACATATATATATTAAATCATTAAATCGAAGTTAATCGCACCATTTCTCCGATTAATCGCGATTAACTGCATTGTATACGCAAAGCCCAATAATGAATTCAAAAGTAGTGTGTAGTGCACCTTTATTGGAATATTCTCCCACATGAACAAAAGCGCCAAAACATTTGTTGTGCAAACACAATTTAAATCAGTCCTTGTTAAACAGTAGCAGTTAAATAGCATATTTTATGAAAATCAACTCAAAAAATGTAAATACAAACATTTAAGCTTATTGAAGTGAAGTGAAGTGAAGTGAATTATATTTATATAGCGCTTTTCTCTAGGGACTCAAAGCGCTTTACATAGTGAGACCCAATATCTAAGTTACATTTAAACCAGTGTGGGTGGCACTGGGAGCATGTGGGTAAAGTGTCTTGCCCAAGGACACAACGGCAGTGACTAGGATGGCGGAAGCGGGAATCGAACCTGCAACCCTCAAGTTGCTGGCACGGCCACTCTACCAACCGAGCTATTGCCACTGCCAGAGTATTTAAGTTATCCTGTTTGTTATGGAAAATAAATATGATCTCCATACAAATCTCTGAGCCACAATCATAACATCTGAACAGGCAATTTCTGAGGTAACACCAGAAACATTTTTTTTTATCAGGGATCTTATGTTTAAAAAACCTATATTATAGGTAGTGGGCCGTTTTAGGGAATTTTTGATCAAATTACCCGTAGTAGCAATATTAATAATGTTGTGTTTATTCTGCGTAGTGCACTTAAAACAATCATGACCATATCTAGGAATTGATATGATGGGAATTTTCCGATTGTTTGCTTGGTGCTTTGATAAGCTGAACGCATCATATACATGGTACTATATTGTAATGTTATGAGCCAGGGAAAAAAAAGAACTACCCTCCCCAGCATGCAACAGGAGTGACGAGCATGCGCGGTAGCCCGGTAAAGGTTGTGTGTCGCCATGACGGCATCTTGTATGTTGTGATATGCACGCTCTGAAAGCAAACGTTAAGAACTCAGCCAACACTCCTCGTCTGCATTATTGATAAATAGACAGAAAACACATATACTCCGCTGCTTCACAGGCTGCTGGATGTAGCCGGCATAGTATTCCCATGCTAGCTAGCCGGTCTAGCAAGCATGCGTCATTCAGTCCAAAACGGCCCGATCTATCCACATCCAGAATTGTCTGGCGGTCGTAAATGATCCCGGAGTGACCACGCTGTAAGCCAGCCATGAAATTTGCAGAATTGTCCAGTATTTTTGCCAAATGTTCCATCTTTACCAAGAGCCCCTCGACGCTGAAGCCCACCCGGGCGTCGCCATCTTACTAAGAAAAGGCGTTAACAAAATAAAAGCATGTAAACAACATACGCAAATGTGCGATAAAATAATTGTCGGCGTTAATAGATTGATGAGTTAACTCGTAATTAACGCATTAATTTGCCCACCCCCTAATATATATATATATATATATATATATATATATATATATATATATATATATATATATATATATATACACACACACACACACACGTTACCAGTGACGTGCAGTCAGGGGAGGCAGGTGCCAACATGAAAAGAAAAGAAATGTAAAAATAAAAATTAAATTGTTATATGTATCCAGTGATTATATTATAGTTATTCTCCATTTAACTTTGTCAGTTTTACATTATTTTTATTCAAAATCGCTGAATTTTTCACATTTGCCGTTCAAATACTGAGAAGAGACTTGCAGTGAGTCACAGCCAGGTAAGCCTCACCATGGATTGCGCAATGACTCAGCTAACTGCTGGCTGCTGTGCAGTGAGACCGTATTGCTATATGAATTATATTATACATTTCCATAGTTTAGCTAGCTGAGGTATATAATGTACAGTGTATTTTGTCAACAACTGTATGTGTGTAACGTATTTCTTGTGGTGGGCAATCATAAAACGGCTGCGAAGACGGACTGTGTGAGGCTTGCCTCCTGGTGGTAGAGGGCGCTAGTGATCCCAGAGATCATTCTTGCGACTACTCGGCTAGGCCTGGGGACATCTGAAGCCGGTATGTTTTAAAGTTGTCGTTTGCCTGCATATCGTAAAAACAACCGTCCAACATTTTACAACTAATTGTAAATTTATAGGTGCCGACCATCACGGCCGAGTTGCGACGAAAGAGTGTGTTGATGTTGAGATATTAAGCCGAGTTGGTAAGTGAATTTGTTTGCTAATAGTAGTTACTAGCCTTTCCCATGTATTTTATATGGGCGGATAGCATCAGGTTTTAATCCTGTTTCCTCCAATGTTTCTGATTCGATTGAATTTGTATTTATGTAGTCTTTATTTTGGGTACTTAAATACGGTGACTGAGTATTGTGGCGTTTTAAGGCCATCTGCATTTTTTATGCTACAGTAAAGACAATGAATGAACACGGCCGCTGGAGCGCAAGTTACCCCTGTCATAGTGACAACACTGTGTACTGTCGTGTCAGTTATTTTCTACATACATGTGGTTATTTAATATTGTTAATGTTAGCAGTATTATCGCTAATAATGATAATAATAAGTGTAATTTATTTATTGAAGTTCGAACAACAGATGACTTAATGTTGATATTTATGTGCGCACATTGATTGAACTCCGGGTCCTGTGTTTACGTAGGCCAGGTCCCTAAGTCTTGGATGGTGAGCTTTAGATAGGCCTCGAGCCCGAGCCCAAGGATATCCACCTCCTCAACCCCTGAACTCCACCTGTTCTGGTCGGGCCAGTAGGCGGCTTATAGCCAAACCCCTTGCCTCGCACTTCATTGCTCTGCGGCCTTTTGCACTACCTCATACACAACCTGCCCATAAACTGAACTTTTGTTTGAACGTTTGTTGCTAGCGCGTGTATAATATAGCCAAGTGTCATGGATACATTGCATTCTGGGTAAGTGTTATGGTGCTTTTATAATGTGTTACAGAGCCAATGTTCTCCAGAAATGTGTTTGGTGTGGGTTCACAGAGTGTGGCACATATTATTAAGAGTGTTAAAGTTATTTTATATCACAACCATTAATGTGATCTATATGGCTGTGGAACAAGACCCCTGGTTTACACACAATAAAAGCAAAAAAACTCCTCTGCCTTTTGGAAAATGTCGGTAGGGGAAGCGTCACTCGTGACGTCACAAATTTGACCCGGCGGTTAAAGTAAGCATGCGCTTATTAATTTGGGGAGCGAGTTTTACCCGGCAGTAATTCAAGGCAGGCGCATATTACATGCCCGGCGGCTAATCAAGGAAATACGGTATATATATAGCTCTTTAACCTGTCCAGCTCCTCAGGTAAATCATAAAGGTGATGTAGATGCCCCCTCTTTAGATTTACTTTTCAAAAGAGAAGTGTAGGATACCTCTCTTGTTGCCTTATTTATATTTGACTTTATTAAATGTATTTATATTATCATTTGGTGTTAAACTAAAGTTTGGTGCTAAACTAAAGTCTTAATAAGTTGCTACGCTTCGTACTGCCTCTGTCAGTGCTTCTCTGCAGCACCCAGCATTGTCCCACCCACACAACCATCTGATTGGTTACACGCATAGCGGTAACAGCAAATCAGCAGTGCGTATTCAGAGCGCATGTAGCAGCCAATCAGCAGTGAGTATTCAGAGCGCATGGAGTCTGTGCTCACAGCAGAGGCAGGCAGAAAGGAGAGACGGTGGGATGAGCAGAAAGGGGTTTAACAGGTGAGCATAATGCAGTGGACTCTCCCCAAATTAAAATAAACACCTCCCAGTCAACTTCTTGTAACATCTCTATGAGCCCCTTGACGTTCTAGAAACAAGCGGCAGCTCAGCTCGCTCGGAGTCCTTGAAGTGAAGGCTAATTAGCTTTTAGCGTAACATCAGCTCATTTTGCGGTGTGTGCATGCTTGCGTGCGTGCGTGTGTGTTACGGACAGCAAAGCCCTGTCTGTCTAAGAGAAAGACCAGCATTATTGACCAACAGTTAACAAAAAAGTTATTTCACTTTCACTTTCAAATGTTGATAAAAATATAACATTTACATAATAAAAATCAACTACAGGCTTCCCAAATGCTGTAATGAATGATGAGTTGAGCGTATGTCAGCATGTGGCCCCACTTTTAATTCTTTTTTTTTAAACGCTTATTGAAAACGCTTATTTACAGTAGGTCATCATTTTGATTTAATCATTATTTTGTCTTAGTAAGTCAATATTTACTAAGTCAAAACAATGACATACTTAGTATCTCAGGTAACTACGACGGTTTTGTTGTTTTGTTTTTACTTTACGGAAAAAATATCGAGATACATATCGTATATTGCCATTCACCATACGGAGCGGAAAACACACCCAAAAATTGTAGGCTTCTTCATGCGATGAAGCCGGCCTACTTCACCACAGTCTGTAGTCTGTAGCCCCCCCAGGTGGCAACAGGCCAAATTACCCCCTTAACTAACATATTTTCTGGGGGAAACACAGTATTGTTATAACCCTAGTCATATAAACATACATAACATAACATAAAGAGCAAAAAAAACCAACCGTAGCCTTTACGGGCCATGCAGAATGGTCAAATTTTTTTGAGTGGGGTGCACCTCAAGCTATGCGAGAGGGTTCAGAGGGGGAGGAGTGAGCCAGTGTAACATACGCAAGCGCCTCGACGCTGGAGCATAATCCAGGTTTATGGGTTCGTACCTGGGGTTTCCTCGCAATGCAGCGTGATGCAAGGCGTTGAAGCCGTTATTGTTGGTGATAGTGACATCGGCGCCTGCCTCCAGCAGCACTGACAACATGTCATCCCTCTTCTTGCTGATGGCGTCATGCAGGGGTGTGTCTCCCTCAGAATCCTAAAGCAGGAACCTTGGGTTATGAACACTCGCAGTACATTAGTTGTGATTAAATTTTAAACATATTCAATTGAGGAGGTGGTTGTGATGCGTTACCTGGAGGCTCGGGTGGCAGCCAAAGTCCAGCAGGGTTTTCACCACTTGCAAGTGGCCCTTGTTGACAGCTATGTGTAACGGAGTCTGCCTGCGCTTGTTCCTGGCGTTCAGGTCGGCGCCGCCTCGTTGCAGCACCTCAATGACAGAGCCCTCGTCTCCAAAGGCTGCGTGGTGCACCGCCCGATCCCCATCTTTGTCCTGCGTATGGTGCATCAGTGATGAGGTGTGGTGCAAAAGTATGACTATAGGAAAACTGTTTAGTCATGCTAACCTCTGCCTCCAGATCTACGTTGTGCTTGAGTAGCAGCTTCAAGACATCCACGTGTCCATTTTGACTGGCCGCCTGCATAGCCGTGTGTCCAGCACACTGCCCGTTCACCTGTGAGAACAGTCAGATGTCATCATCACGGTGAGTGTGCAAATATGTGTCCACTCAATTAGCCAGATGAGACATCAGAGCCTGCATGCAAGGCCGTGTTTCATCACTACGCTGCAAAAACTTAGGGTATAAATATTCATGTGGACTCATTTGGGAGTCTCCAGACATCTCTTGTCCTGGCAGGCAGATCACGGTCAGGCTTTGTGTGCTCAGCTTTAAACAAATAATTCCAGTGAAAGGCAGTGGGGCATATGGCCAGCATTTACCCACACAGTTATTCACACTCTCTGGATGACTAAAGTCAATAGTGTAAACTAAGTGTAACCAGTAATAATCCGAGCGTATTCTGGTTGGCAAACTGGAGTTTCCTCCGGCAACACACACAAACACAAAGTGTGCACATCTCAACTGGCTTCTAGTGAGTGAATAAGGTTTGTGCTGCAGTGCACACCAATGCGCTTTGTGCCTCCTCTGGGCCCTGCGGTAACGCTTTCAGACTGAGGAGGAAGATGCAGAAGTGGGAGGAACTCAGCCCTCTTCTTCGAGGCGCTCAGCCCCAATATACTGGGATGAGAGCGGTCAGGACTATTTGCGCACTAATTGGATATATTCTACATCTGGATTATCAATTGAGCATTTCATTGTTTAAATTTTTATCAAAAAGTGCATGTGTGTTGAACAATATTAGTGAGTTTAACGATAGCCATGTGTTTGCCTCAACATTAAAAAATCCAAAAAAAGACCACAGCCTCAGATAGTCAGCTTGTCTTATTCGATGCCTGCACCTCTGAGTGGGAGAGAAAGAGTTTTGCCTCAAATTTGGAGGCCACAAACATTTGCCCTTCAGCAGCCAGCTGCTTCTCCCGCGCACCTGCCAACCACAGTCAGAAAGGCTAATAAGGGATGACTAATATTTCTGGCATACTTGAAGAAAAGTGCTGTTTCCACATTTAAATCTTTGAGATGGAATCATACCTAAGGTCTGAGGCTCGTAGCGAAGCCTCTTCACATTAAAGTGCACAAGTCAGCTGTAATAAAAATGCTTAGTGACTTTTACTGACAAATACAAATTTTCAAACCTGTTACGTAAGTATCAAATTTGCAGAAGCTAACTTGCAGACTCTAAAGCAGCCTGGACAAAAATGATGAGTGCTGCCAGGTGGTTGATGAAGCACTTACATCAACATCAGGTCTCTTTAAAATGTCCTCCACCTTGGCCAGATCTCCATTGGCTGCAGCCTTGACCAACTCCTCGTTGATGTCACCGGACTCCTGTGTCTCAAACAACTTCTTCAGCAGCTGGGACAGACGCTCTGGGAAAAACAGAAAGAAGAAAAACATCATGATAGGATTGTGTGCCATCATCATGAAGGCAGCGGTGGGGGTGGTGCAAACCTCCCGAGGCGTTGCTGACAGCGGACCCCGAGGGAGCGATCTTAGTGACGGCAGCGGGATTGTACGTCCACGACGTCCCACAAACCTCAACCTTCAGGTCACTGTCAGAGTAGATCTGCTGCACGCGGCCCACCTTCCCAAGGGTCTGTTGATAAATCATGCCATAAACTCATTAGAATAAAAGTTTTCATAGGGGTACAGTATACGTTCTATATTCATATACACACAAAGAGGTTAAAACATGTCAAAATAGAGGCACAAGGATAAGCTGAGAAGAACTGTCCTTCACAGCCGAAAGACAAAGCTCGAAGCAAAAAAAACAAAGTGATAAATGACACAAAAAAAACAATTCCATTTTAGTGATTGAAAATGAATGTAAAGAAAGAGACACATCTCAACTTGCTACGCGATCCATTATCTCTATAGCAGAGCCTCCACAGGGACAACTAACTAGTCCTTCCATTCATCCATTTTCTTCCGCTTATCCGAAGTCAGGTCGCGGGGGCAGCAGCCTAAGCAGGGAAGCCCAGACTTCCCTTTCCCCAGCCCCTTCGTCTAGCTCTTCCCAGGGGATCCTGAGGCGTTCCCAGGCCAGCCGGGAGACATAGTCTTCCCAACGTGTCCTGGGTCTTCCCTGTGGCCTCCAATTGGTTGGACGTGCCCTATACACCTCCCTAGTCAGGCGTTCGGGTGGCATCCTGACCAAATGTCCGAACCACCTCATCTGGCTCCTCTCGATGTGGAGGAGCAGCGGCTTTACTTTGAGTTCCTCCCGGATGGCAGAGCTTCTCACCCTATCTCTAAGGGAGAGCCCCGCCTCACGGCAGAGGAAACTCATTTCAGCCGCTTCTACCCGTGATTTTGTCCTTTCGGTCATGACCCAAAGCTTATGACCATAGGTGAGGATGGGAACGTAAATCGACTGGTAAATTGAGAGATATGCCTTCCGGCTCAGCTCCTTCTTCACCACAACGGATTGATACAGCGTCCGCATTACTGAAGACGCCGCACCGATCCACCTGTCGATCTCACGATCCACTTTTCCCCCACTCATGAACAAGACTCCTCGGTACTTCAACTCCTCCACTTGGGGCAGGCTCTCCTCCCCAACCCGGATATGGCACTCCACCCTTTTCCGGGCGAGAACCATGGACTCGGACTTGGAGGTGCTGATTCTCATCCTGGTCGCTTCATAGTCTGCTGCGAACCGATCCAGTGAGAGCTGAAGATCCCGGCCAGATGAAGCCATCAGGACCACAATATCTGCAAAAAGCAGAGACCTAATCCCGCGGCCAACAAACCGGAACCCCTCAACGCCTTGACTGCGCCTAGAAATTCTGTCCATAAAAGTTATAAACAGAATCCGTAACAAAGGACAGCTTTGGCGGAGTCCAACCCTCACAGGAAATGTGTCCGATTTACTGCCGGCAATGCGGACCAAGCTCTGACACTGATCGTACAGGGAGCGGACCGCCACAATAAGACAGTCCGATACCCTATACTCTCTGAGCACTCCCCACAGGACTTCCCGAGGGACACGGTCGAATGCCTTCTCCAAGTCCACAAAGCACATGTAGACTGGTTGGGCAAACTCCCATGCACCCTCAAGAACCCTGCCGAGAGTCCACATCTACACGACCAGGACGAAAACCACACTGCTTCAGCCGAATCCGAGGCTCGACCATCCGGCGTAACCTCCTCCCCAGTACACCTGAATAAACCTTACCGTGAAGGCTAACAACAAATTAGTGAAAAATAATAATAATAATGTCTTAATCCGGATTACTTCAAAGTTCTAACGCTTTAGAGTTTGTCAAGATTCATGTAGGGGCCAGTTCATTAGTCAGAGATGCTCGGTCCATTATGGCAGCAACGGGTGAGATCTTGGAGTGAATTGGTCGAACATTATTTTAATTACGCGTGACAGCAGTGAATACTCTTCATAAGTTACAGATACTGTTCATAGTTGTTTAAAGAAAAATAACCACACGTCTTGGAAGTAAAACAAAGAGCTTGAAGGACGGCTTGCATGCGCAGATAAACATCCCAATTCAATTAACTCCCGAGTCTTCAACAGGTGAAACTCAAAACATTAGAAAATCATGCAACGGTTCGTTTTTTCCTCAATTACATTCCCACAGTGAAACTAATATATGACTTAGGCTAATAAACATGCAACTCAAGATATTTCAAGACTTATTTTGGTATAGTTGTGATGATCCAGCTGATAAGAACCTCAAATTGAAAATTTCAGAAAATTTGGTGTTTTCAGAAACTGTCAACTATGATCATCAAATTGATCAAAAATTAAATCTTGACATATACAACTTTTTATGTAATGAATTTATGTCACATTAATTTCACATTTGAAGTTGAATTGTGCTGGTGGTTTGTGCAGCCCTTTGAGACACTAGTGATTTAGGGCTGTATAAGTAAACATTGCTTGATTGAATTGATGAAATTGCTGACTCAAACAATAATCCAATGTTTTGAATTTCACCTGTATAATTCAAGGTTCAAGATGATCTTTATTGTCCATTATTTAACGTGTACAAGACATATAAGAACTGAAATTCCATTTTCAGCATAGTCCCACATTACAGGGAGACAAGAAGAGGACCGCCAACTTATCAGCCACTTACGGTGTTCCTTATAAAAAAAAAGCTACATAGTCAAAATCAAACATGTCAGTCTTTAGCAATGACTCAAGGGATACAGCAAAAGTAGCCATTACAGACAGGTAGCTACAATACATAGGTTGCCATGACAATCTCACAAGTTGAACATTATGTAGAAAAACATTTAACCATTTATATTGAAACAAGTTTAACATAAAAACAGAGTAAACAATAACAACAACTGACACATTACACACAGTGTATTTGTGTTGCGAGTGCGATGCCGATACTGTACGTTTCCACTCTAGTCAATAGTGAACTTCCAGCAGCTCTATTGCTCTGGAGCCCTCAGCAGCAAGTACACAAGGCCTCTATTTTTACTGGATGCTGTTGCAAAGCCGCAGCAATTTTGCACAAATGGCGAAGAGTGAGACAGGAAGTACGAAACATAAACAAAATAAATCTGGTTGAATGTCACAATAAAATGCTGCATGCAGGACTGGTGGAGTGCTGATAGAGCTATAACTGGGTTGCAATCACGTGAGCTAAAGACACATCTAGGCATTTCAGGGTTTCAGGCGATGGTCTAAAGCCACATTAGGCTACACTTTATTAACTTGAATCAGTGCAGATTTTGATGTACTTTGAAAGGTTTGGAGGCAAAATATAAGAGATCATGAAGAAAAATATAAAAAAATGGGATGGAATGGATTTTTACACTGTTAAGAAAAATATATTTTTTAAAGTTTCAAATAATTTATCATCACCGTTACTGCTCACTACAACTTCACTTCATTTGGCACACACAGATTTAGAGAATAAAAGATTAGAGGCACATCATGTCTTTAAATCTGAGGTGTCCACCAATTAAGCATTCATCGGTGAAAGATAAAGTTGGACTTAATCGTGCATTTATAAGAAACGTATTTGATTGACATTATGAGTGCCGTGCTGCTGTGATTGTGACGCAAATGAGAAAAAGGATACATTTGTTTGCAGTTGATTTCCTGCTATAAATTTTAGTGTCATCTACATGTGTGTAATTGTTTTTATGGTATGAAGTTCATATTTTGTGTCATTATTTAGCTATAGATATCTGTTGTTCAGCAATGTTAGCTAGTTATATCAAGATTTAGTATACGGTATGCTGTTGAGCCTATGAGAGATTTATTAATGTAGTTTATTAATACTCCTAAGGATATTTTCTTTATGCTAACAAATAGCACCAATGACGTTATAATGTGGTCAACCATGTGGAATAAAGCACTTGGCTTCCCTGCACAACAACCATCAATCAATCAAACAATGTTTATTCATATAGCCCTAAATCACAATTGTCTCAAAGGGCTGCACAAGCCACAACGACATCCGCGGTACAGAGCCCACAACTAAACTTTTAGTTTCTGTTATGAAAATTGACAACAAAAATAAGGGGGATTGGACTAACAATCACAATATTCATTACTCAGACTTAACATGATTTTTATTTGGACAACCAGGCCTTTGTAGTTATAATTGGGCATTGCAACCACAAAAGTGCATAAACTAATGCCATCTCTTGTCCTCTTCATACGTTTAGTTCTGCTCTCAAACACTAACATTGTAAAAAATTAAACTTGATATCTTCACAGACAATTTCTTAAACAAATCAAATTTTACAAAGTGATTGCTGCAGACACAAGCATGTTCTGATTGTATTCCACAAGACGTTGTAAGTGATATTTTTAAGAGACATTTCTTTCGACGCACTTTGGGTTTTTTCCCTGACTTTATGAACCACTTTTTGGAAGACTCTATGAAAGCTCTTTCCTATCTCTCTATTTGGAGGATTGGAACACCCAAGAACAGAACAGCAATACAGCATTTTCTGCTCAAACACTACACTCACTCCAGCCAAAAATCAAACACTCCACCATTCCTCCAGTGGTTCCCCAACCCCTCCTCCAATAAATACCTTTTTAATCATGAATGTGTTCAATTGTTAAATACATAGTCACTCAATTTACCATACTTAATCAGAATTTTTGTACTTGGTTTGGTTGCTTATTATCTATTACCCATCCATGTTTGTCTACGCAGTTGTTTTTTTTATTTATTTATTTATTTATTTTTTTGTAAATAAGTGATATAAGGTGATTCTCCAGTGTTAAATGTCCAATTTTAGGGTTATGTGCATTTCTAAGAAGAAAGAAGAAAGATAAGTTGAAAAAACCTTGCTTAAAGGCCTACTGAAACCCACTACTACCCACCACGCAGTCTGATAGTTTATATATCAATGATGAAATATTAACATTGCAACACATGCCAATACGGCCTTTTTAGTTTACTAAATTGCAATTTTAAATTTCCCGGGACTTTTTTCTTGAAAACGTTGCGTAATGATGACGTGTACCATAGACGTCACAGGCTGTTATGAATATGAGCGCTGCGTACACACACAGCTAAAAGTCGTCTGCTTTAACGGCACAATTACACAGTATTTTGGACATCTGTATTGCTGAATCTTTTGCAATGTGTTCGATTAATATCGGAGAAGTCAAAGTAGAAAGACGGAGTTGGGAAGCTTTAGCCTTTAGCCACACAAACACACGGTGATTCTTTGTTTAAAATTCACGGACGTGAAACTTTAGTATGGATCACAGCGGACATGGATGTCAACCAGCAGGTTTCGGTGAGAAAATTGTGGTTAAAAAGTCGCTTCTTACCGGATATGAGCTGAGCTTGTGCCGTCCATACAGCTGCCGTCTACTTCCCTGAGACACTGCGCGTCTACACCCGGCCGTAAACGTACAATTCCGACTATCAGGAACAGTTAAATTCACTGAAACACTACCAACACAATAGAAAGATAAGGGATTTCCCAGAATTATCCTAGTAAATGTCTCTAAAAACATATGAATCCGTCTCAATGCAACGCGATTGCAATCGTGTTTTTTTAGTCTGTCACTATCAATATTCTCAAACACGAATCTTTCATCCTCGCTCAAATTAATGGGGAAATTGTCGTTTTCTCGGTCTGAATAGCTGTTTTTGTTGGAGGCTCCCCTTAAAATCAATGTAAATATATGAGGAGCCCTCAACATGTGACATCATCGTCTGCGACTTCCGGTAGAGGCAGGGCTTTTCTCCAGTTGCGAACTTTCTCGTGGATGTTCTCTACTAAATCCTTTCAGCAAAAATGTGGCAATATTGCGAAATGATCAAGTATGACACATAGAATGGACTTGCTATCCCCGTTTAAATAAGAAAATCTCATTTCAGTAGGCCTTTTATTTAACGGTTTTCTCTAAAAGTCGCATTGAGGTTAGAAAGTGTTTTATTTGATTACAAACTAACCAACTATATAATCGATAATTGCAGCCCTACTAAATAAAGTACAAAAGCTATTCTGGGATACAAAATTAGTGTCCACTGGCCACATTTAACTGGTGGCCTCTATAGACAAGACTCTTTTTGTTTGTGGCCGCTTTAAGCAAGAGGGCACCATAGACTGTAACTGCCAGTCTCTAATTAATTCAGTGTCAAAAAAGGACAATTTCCCCGACAGACTGAGTATGAATTAAAACAAAGAGTGGACTTACAGGCAACATGGCCTCCGCCCACTCTCCATGGCCTCTTTGTAGCAGCTTGATGCGGTCAATGTCGTAGCAAATCTGAACCAGATCGCCCACCAGGAACTGGGAACTGCCTCCCTCTGCCCCAGCAGCAACTTCACCGCTGCGCACCACATTGGCTTTTGTCAGCACAGCAGGGTTGAAGGTCCACCTGCGAAGAAGCAAAACGAATACACACAAGGTGAGTGGGTGAATTCGGCAGCAGTGATTACGTGATCAAGACTCACCTGTTCCCACTGGGATACTGAACCACAATGTCGTGATCTTCATCAATGCCACACACCGTGCCTGTGGTGGTAAGAGTCTCGAACATGCCGTCAGTCCAGCCGCCATGGCCATGCTGGAGTGACTGGACGATCTCGAGGTCTAAATCGATGTTGACTAGGTCTCCAATCTGAAGACCACCGGGGTTTCTGTTGCCATTCTGCTCACCTGCAAGAAAACGATTACGATGAGCTCGCAAATCAATCATCAACCAACCACACAAGTTACATTTAGGACACATAATGTACACATTTACTCTTAAACAAAGGAAGACTGTTTAACCTTAATATTAAATAATATTCAATAAGTTTAGGCTACAGCACCCTTTCGCGACCCCAAAAGGGACAAACGGTAGGAAATGGATGGATGGAGGTTTACACACACTTTTTCAGCAGGCGAACTTGTAATCAAATGACCAAATTGAGGTAATCTACCTTATATATATATATATATATATATATATATATATATATACATATATATATATATACATATATATATATATATATATACATATATATACGCATTTTGAAGCATAAATTAACAAAAAATATCAACACTACAGTAGTATTTCCCACTAGATGAGATAAAAACCTAGCAGAGCTCTGTTCAGTATCGTGGCTTCTAATTAGCTCAGCCTCAGGTTTTTTAATGTTCTAGATATGAAAATAATCCATTTGTATTTAGTCCTACTTTGTAGAAATTAATTTATCGCCGTCATGTCTGAAAAGGAAAGATATTGTATGTAAATATCCATGCTACTGATTGAATTCAGAAAGTGAACGAAAGTATTCGTAATATTTGAGATATGGAACACGGGCTGGATTAGATCAGATCTGTGTCTTCCTTCTCTTTTATGGACATGTTGAACTTTGTGTAACATTGTAAATATCTGCTGTATTATTGTCTAATCTTGGTTAATTGTTCCAAATAAACATAAACCTTACATGAATACAATTTTAGCAAATATGGCATAAAGGGGGAACAAATTAATCCATACATTCTTGGAATGCAGAGTTTGTCGATATGGTAGCCAGGAAACAAGGTGGTGCTGCCATCTAGTGGTCTCCTACACCAGAAAATTCCCCATCTGCCCTCGAATTTGCTGCACCAGCAATTGGTCCAATAATGACCATAATGGTCCAACTTACCTAACACAGGACAGTGGTCCCTGTAAAAGGACCCTCCTTTGGCATCCTGAACGCATTTCAGATCCGACTGTGATAGACGAGAAGCAGAGAGGTCAGTCAGTGGCCTGAGGTAATTCCGTCACAGAAAAGGGCACATCCATAAATAATAAAAACAAAAACATTGCAGACACTTTAGATGCAGCGCCAGTATATGTTTTGTTTTTGTTCTTTCGGAAAACCAGATAATATCACAGACAATATCAGGGCAATGAGACATTACATTGCAAGACGGCATGTCACATCACATGTGTGGCAGAGTTCAAGGGAGGCGGACAAAACATTCCTTTGTCTTGCTGCATCAAGCTTGTGATTGTGTACGAAATATGCAAAAGCTGGACAAACTTTTCCCAGCGTAGGCTGCACACAGGAAAATTTAATGATGCAGAGGGGCCCTTTTGATGCATTTTCGGCATTAAAAATGCTATAAGTTACTAATCCAATGTATGTGTAAACATTATATGCTAGGCCAACTGGGGGAAAAAAAACATTCATATATATCTTAGCTTTGTGTTATAAGTGGCATTGTGCAAAGTAAATTACTGTAAAATTTTAATACATTTCAATAACAAAATAAACTGAAGGGACAAAAGTGGCCCTGGGCCACACTTTGGACCCCACTGTATTTAAACACAGAAAATATTCCAACCTTGCCTTTAAATTGGAAGACCTGTGAGGTTCAACAATTTTTACTTTGACAAAAAAGAGCACAATCCTAATGAGTGACCAGCACATACGTCTTCTTTTTAGAATCTTAAAGATGATTATAAATACTTCCAAATGTGGCTAATGTCCTCTAAAACAACTTCAAAACCATCCATCAATGTTTTATATACACTCAAAGTATATATGTATATATAAAATGTAGTAACTGA
Source organism: Nerophis ophidion (assembly GCF_033978795.1). Lineage (NCBI taxonomy): Eukaryota > Metazoa > Chordata > Actinopteri > Syngnathiformes > Syngnathidae > Nerophis > Nerophis ophidion. The sequence continues at coordinate 36,833,804 of NC_084624.1, read as the reverse complement.
CACGTTCATAAGAAAGGATTCAATATTTAACGTATTTTGGTAATATTTTGCATTACTGGAACTTCTTTCCTCGGCGCATTTATTTCCGTTTCCATAAGAGCGCACTTCCGATCTCCAGCAACAAATGTGTGCTCCTCCTATGGATGCACAATTAAAAAAAATAACTAATTGTGATTTTCATCTCCAAAATTATTATTGTAATTCGATGGCCGATTTTTATATTTTATGCATAAAAATGCGAAAATACCAAGTGAAGAAAGACATGTTACCTTTAGACTGCCAACATATTCTTGTCTCAAGGTGCCACATGTTAAAACAATATGCAATATTTGACTTATAAAAATATTTGGTTTTATAGCGAAATACTTTTTAAAGCCTGTCTACATCAATCGATCAATCAATCAATGTTTATTTATATAGCCCCAAATCACAAATGTCTCAAAGGACTGCACAAATCATTACGACTACAACATCCTCGGAAGAACCCACAAAAGGGCAAGGAAAACTCACACCCAGTGGGCAGGGAGAATTCACATTCAGTGGGACGCCAGCGACAATGCTGACTATGAGAAACCTTGGAGAGGACCTCAGATGTGGGCAACCCCCCCCCTCTAGGGGACCGAAAGCAATGGATGTCGAGCGGGTCCAACATGATACTGTGAAAGTTCAATCCATAGTGGCTCCAAGACAGCAGTGAGAGTCCCGTCCACAGGAAACCATCTCAAGCGGATCAGCAGCGTAGAGATGTCCCCAACCGATACAGGCGAGCGGTCCATCCTGGGTCCCGACGAGCGGTCCATCCTGGGTCTCGACTCTGGACAGTCAGTACTTCATCCATGGTCATCGGACCGGACCCCCTCCACAAGGGAGGGGGGGACATAGGAGAAAGAAAAGAAGCGGCAGATCAACTGGTCTAAAAAGGAGGTCTATTTAAAGGCTAGAGTATACAGATGAGTTTTAAGATGAGACTTAAATGCTTCTACTGAGGTAGCATCTCGAACTGTTACCGGGAGGGCATTCCAGAGTACTGGAGCCCGAAATGAAAACGCTCTATAGCCCGCAGACTTTTTTTGAGCTCTAGGAATCACTAATAAGCCGGAGTCTTTTGAACGCAGATTTCTTGCCGGGACATACGGTACAATACAATCGGCAAGATAGGCTGGAGCTAGACCGTGTAGTATTTTATACGTAAGTAGTAAAACCTTAAAGTCACATCTTAAGTGCACAGGAAGCCAGTGCAGGTGAGCCGGTACAGGCGTAATATGATCAAACTTTCTTGTTCTTGTCAAAAGTCTAGCAGCCGCATTTTGTACCAACTGTAATCTTTTAATGCTAGACATGGGGAGACCCGAAAATAATACGTTACAGTAATCGAGACGAGACGTAACAAACGCATGGATAATGATCTCGGCGTCTTTAGTGGACAAAATGGAGCGAATTTTAGCGATATTACGGAGATGAAAGAAGGCCGTTTTAGTAACGCTTTTAATGTGTGACTCAAAGGAGAGAGTTGGGTCGAAGATAATACCCAGATTTTTTACAGAGTCACCTTGTTTTATTATTTGGTTGTCAAATGTTAAAGTTGTATTATTAAATAGAGGTCGGTGTCTAGCAGGACCGATAATCAGCATTTCCGTTTTTTTGGCATTAAGTTGCAAAAAGTTAGCGGACATCCATTGTTTAATTTCATTAAGACACGCTTCCAACTGACTACAGTCCGGCGTGTTGGTCAGCTTTAAGGGCATGTAGAGTTGGGTGTCATCAGCATAACAGTGAAAGCTAATACCGTATTTGCGTATGATGTCACCTAGCGGCAGCATGTAGATGCTGAAGAGTACAGGGCCAAGGACCGAACCCTGGGGAACTCCACACGTTACCTTAACATAGTCCGAGGTCACACTGTTATAGGAGACGCACTGCATCCTATCAGTAAGATAAGAGTTAAACCATGACAGGGCTGAGTCTGAAATACCAATTCGTATTTTGATACGTTCTAATAAAATATTATGATCGACGGTATCGAAAGCAGCGCTAAGATCGAGGAGCAGCAACATAGATGACGCATCAGAGTCCATCGTTAGTAATAGATCATTAGTCAGTTTTGCGAGGGCTGTCTCAGTCGAGTGATTTGCCCTGAAACCGGATTGAAAGGTTTCACATAGATTGTTAAACGCTAAGTGCTCATTTAGCTGCTCTGCAACAATTTTTTCGAGGATTTTCGAAATAAAGGGAAGGTGAGACACCGGTCGGTAGTTTACCATGAGGTCTGGATCGAGGTTAGGTCTTTTAAGGAGAGGATGAATAACCGCTTTTTTGAATGCAACGGGAACAGTGCCCGAGGAAAGTGATAAGTTTATAATATTTAGCACTGATGGACCTAATAATACAAAAAGCTCCTTGATAAGTTTCCCAGGAAGTGGGTCAAGTAAACATGTTGTTTGTTTTATTCCATTTACACGTTGTAACAATCCTTCTAATGTTATTTCATCAAAACGAGAGAAACTATTTTGGATATTTGCAGTATCCGCCGTATATACAATCGTATCTGTGTTACTATAACCCCGTTGTAGCTGGGACGCATTGTCTTTAATCTCCTTTCTAATAAGTTCAATTTTCTTATTAAAGAACTTCATAAAGTCATCTGCCGAATGGGTGGAGCTACTGGAAGGAGTCCCTTGTTGGGTTAGCTTGTTGTCATGTTCTTAAACTGAATAAATAATCAATAAAACTATATAGTGATAAGGAAATGTAATCATAATATATAATAATAATACAAATAAACATTTAATATGATGTAATAAACTTTATTTATAATTACTGTAGGATTGTTTAGTTTACCATTGTACTGTAATTGGAAGGTAAAATAACTTTGTTATCCTAAATAAATACACAAACAAAATCAAATGGACTAAATTTTATAACCTTAATAAAAAAAATTAACATGTTAAACGGGTACAGCCCTTTTTGGGGGAATTTTTCCTATCGTTCACAATCATTATGAAAGAAATGATGAAGGAAGGATTTTATTTAATGCATTCTAAATGTTAAATAAACTTAAATAATGCTGAATTTCCCCCAGGGATCAATAAAGTACTTTCTATTCTATTCTATTCTAAATAAAAGTTCGGTTACAGCAGAGTTAATAGGAACTCCACTATTTTGCCCATATAATCCGATAAAAAAACATTCAAAAAGTGCCAACAATACTCAATTAACATTTTGTGAATTGAATATTAACCAAATAGTAAAGATATGGTTATTATTAGCGCTAACGCACACAAACTTTTTATAGCGGCGACGTATGTACTTCCGGTTGTCCCTACATTTACATCATCAAGTGGTCTGCAGTTTCTTTGCTTCCCTGCTCCTCGTAAGTTTATTGTAGATCATAAATCATGCATCTCATCTGGAAAGCAAATGGATGAGGAGATGATCCGACAAGTCGGGACACTTTGAGCGCCATTTAAGACCTCAAACTGGCGAGAACGACACAAAAAAGTGCTTGTTTGAAACATCTAAATGTGAATGTATGAACATCCCAGCAGTTGGCATCCTAATAACAGCAGACTGTGCACAGTAAGTGATGTATTATGTTTTTTGGCTCTCATGAAGTCTGCAGTGAGTAAGAATCAGTGACAAAAAAAAAAAAAAAGCAAACGCTGTAATGCGTTTTTGAAATTAATGCAACGCGTATGCTTAAAATTATCAAAATACATGAATGTTATTATAAAAGTGCCCGTTACTACATTACATATATACTTACATCATGTATACTGTATATATGAAACCTGAATGGAGGTGTTTGGATGTATTAGGGGCTCTATAGGCCGAATTGAACGGCTCCCTTCTGCTCCAACGGAAGCAAACTTTTGATCAAATTGATTTAATAATTAGAATGCAAAAAAAAAATCCCTCCGTCATCATGTCTTTCATAATGATTGTGAACTATAGGTAAAAAACAAAAAAGTGCAGTTCCTCTTTAAAGTGCTTTTTTTTTTACAAGTTGGAAAAATTAAGTCGGACGTTGTCTATTTGTTTTTTGCATTTTCGTTTGTTCGTCCGTGTGTATGGGTTCATATCGCTCATCCTATATAAAGCTGAAATATTCCCACAACAGGATCTTTGGCTTTGTAATCTTATGTTTTTCTTTCTGATTGGTGTTACTTTGCGGCACTTCTCATTGGCGAGTAGTGATGATCTCTGTACTGTGAACGTATTGGCCACGGCCCGCTCTCCTCTCCGCCGAGACAAAGATTGTGAATGACTGACAAGAAGGGTCCCGCTGTTCACTTAATTCCACTGTTAAACAAACGCGCTCAAGTACAGAAAGCGATGCACAAAGTCAGATGTCTTTCTTTCTGTATGATGGGAGAGTCAAACATACGCAAGGCTCAACAATTCTGATTGGGAAACATGTCGGTCAGTCAAACGCTGGTGACGGCGGAGGAAAAAAACTCTTGGGGTTTTTACCGCATTAATAAAAAACCTTGATGTCGATTCGAGTTTGATTGATCATACAGCCCTAGTTCCTACTTCCGGAAACAAACACAAGTGTGTTGGAATCACGGCCGACTTGGTAATAGACAACGAAGACAACACATTTTTTAACAAATGAGGATTCACAACCTTTTTTTCATCCTAAATATATATTAGATGAACTGCTGATTATAGAAGTGAGCACGAACAGAGGGTGACACATTGGAGCAGACAAAAGCTGAGAAAGTGATGTTGCTTGAGGGCATAAATGTGGAACTTGGGAGTCAAGCCAGGTGTACTCTTGTTCTGTATATTGTACAGTATTTTGTATTTCTATAGTGTTTTGTATATTGTACAGAATTGCTTATTATTTTTTATTAGAGAGTACTCTGTTTATTTAAATTGTTAGTTTTTCCTTTATTACCTCTTGAGCCCATATTTGTTCCCACTACCGCACCTTAAGTTGGAGTCCTCAATCTCGTTATATGCAAATATAATGACAATAAACTCCATTCTATTCTATGTGGACATACAAAATGCTGAAGAAAAAAGTCAATGTCAAAAAAAAAAAAAAAATTTAGCTGAACTGCACCATATTTGTCAAGAGGAGTGGTCAAAATTCAACCAGAAGCTTGTGGATGGCTACCAAAAGCGCCTTATTGCAGTGAAACTTGACAGGGGACATGTAACCAAATACTAGCATTGCTGTATGTATGTATACTTTTGACCCAGCAGATTTGGTCACATTTTCCGTAAACCCATAATAAATTAATAAAAGAACCAAACTTCATGAATATTTTTTATGACAAACAAGTATGTGCTCCAATCACTCTATCACAAAAAAAGAGTTGTAGAAATTATTGGAAACTCAAGACAGCCATGACATTATGTTCTTTACAAGTGTATGTAAACTTTTGACCATGACTGTATATAGCGTGTACACAAAGTCAACTTGAAAAAACTTACCTGGCCAGCTGAGCCAAACAGACAACTGTCCATCAAGTTAGTGACTTTGATATTGATCATGATACATGCAGCACGTCATGCTTGTTATTACAACTACAGTACATTTGCTGTCCAAAAGCGGTGTACAAACAAAACATGAAATGTGGGCTAATACTTCGCAGATACTTTAATATGATTATTCATGTTTTTAAGTCAGTACAGATTGATGTCCTATCGCATTGTGTTGTGAATTACAAACTCAAAGGCCATTCAGATGCTGACGCAAAAGCAAAGCTTATCTCTTTCCGTAGCCAGCTTACGGCAAATGCCTTTGTATGCCGTCCCAACACGTTGTGTTACTACGCTAAAAAAAAAAAAAAGAGTTCCTTACTGTTCGCTCTTACAATAACAATGTCACTACAACTTAGTTAATATACAGGTTACTGAACATTAATTGAATGAAGTATTGTTGATGGTTTTTGGTTGTGTTTTTAAAGTAATTTAGATTTGCTGCATTGCCAGTCTCGACATCCATTGCATCCAGTCTCCCCTTTTCGAGGGTTGGGGGCGGGTTTCCACCCACATCTGGGGTCCTCTCCAAGGTTTCTCATAGTCATTCACATTGACATCCCACTGGGTTGTGAGTTTTTCCTTGCCTTTATATGGGATCTGAACCGAGGATGTCGTTGTGGCTTGTGCAGCCCTTTGAGACACTTGTGATTTAGGGTTGTATAAATAGTCATTGATTGATTTTTACAAATTAGAATGCAAAAAAAATACTTTTGTCTTCTTGCCTTCATTGGGATTGTTGTGAATGATGGCCAAAATAAATTTTAAAAAGTGCATTTCCTCTGTAGGAGTCCTTTTCTATGTCTTACAATGAATAGCAGTTATTTTTACACGAGGATGACCATTAAGAATGGTAATTAAATACCCCCTCAGCAAAACCACCCCCCTCCCCTTCAACCGCAGAAGTTCCACTGCATTTGAATAACAAAAGCCAAATCTGTTACGTTACCCGAAGAAAATCTGCCAGGCCTCTTTCAATAAAAAAGAAAATTTCACCAATGAGGAGAAGCGTGTTTTGACCACTGAGACGCGTGTGCCGGCGCAGCCCGCAACACCACCCTTTCGTCGAGAAATTGACCCCCACGTTCATACTCTATCCCCCTTAAAAAGCAGATTGCCTTTATTATGCAAATAGTTTCCACCTCCAGCTGCTTGTAAAATGGTGGCCCAAGCCTTGCTGGCTATGTGGCTCTCACAAAGGCCTGGTAGCAAAAAAAATACAATAATAAAGGAGAGTCTCCACCCTGCAACCAAACACAAAGGCCACCTGACAGCTGAAGTATTGCAGGATGCCGTATGTGTGTGCATGTGAGACTGGATGTAAGCTCACCATTCCCTCAAAGCCAACCCGGTACAGGTTCTTGGCCCCATTGTCCCACAGAACGTAGGCAGCACTGTGGGGGCTGGCTGCGCTCCAGTCTTGTATCTCAGTCACCTGTTGAGGAAGAAGAAGAACAATTAAAAAGAGTTAACTATGGAGTAGCCTCTAAATAAATGTGAGTATATTGCATGATAAAAGGTCAATGTCAGGTAGGTGAAAGTAACAAAAGAAGCCAAGAGTAAGGTTGGCATTCAATTGCTTGATCGCATACAATATTGAGAATGTGCCACGAAATGAACATCACAACAATTAGATAATTTCCATCCATCCATCCATCCACCTTCTTCCGCTTATCCGAGGTCGGGTCGCGGGGGCAGCAGCCTAAGCAGGGAAGCCCAGACTTCCCTCTCCCCAACCACTTCGTCTAGCTCTTCCCGGGGGATCCCGAGGCGTTCCCAGGCCAGCCGGGAGACATAGTCTTCCCAACGTGTCCTGGGTCTTCCCCGAGGTCTCCTACCGGTTGGACGTGCCCTAAACACCTCCCTCGGGAGGCGTCCTGACCAGATGCCCGAACCACCTCACCTGGCTCCTCTCGATGTGGAGGAGCAGCGGCTTTACTTTGAGTTCCTCCCGGATGACAGAGCTTCTCACCCTATCTCTAAGGGAGAGCCCCGCCACACGGCGGAGGAAACTCATTTCGGCCGCTTGTACCCGTGATCTTATCCTTTCGGTCATGACCCAAAGCTCATGACCATAGGTGAGGATGGGAACGTAGATCGACCGGTAAATTGAGAGCTTTGCCTTCCGGCTCAGCTCCTTCTTCACCACAACGGATCGGTACAACGTCCGCATTACTGAAGACGCCGCACCGATCCGCCTGTCGATCTCACGATCCACTCTTCCCTCACTCGTGAACAAGACTCCTAGGTACTTGAACTCCTCCACTTGGGGATTAGATAATTTATTCATTAAAATATGTGCCCCAAGTAAACATATTTACTTTCTAGACCCTTCCAGAGGTAATTGATTAATGGCCCCAGTTAACATTCCCGCTAAACTAACAGCATATCTAAGCAGCTGGACTAGCATAATGTTTTTGTGGCGCATATACTGCTGCCAGCACCATAAAATAGTCATAAGAAATGCCATTAAATAACATGGCAAAATGAAATTTTAATTTGCCAAGAGAGGTTCTTAAAATATGATCGGGTCTGAAGCGTAGTCAGAAAACACAGTGTGATGCTGGACAACAAAAGCCAGCTTATCTGTCAATTAGGTGACTTTATAATGATGTTTTATAACTGGAGAAAAAATAGATGTGCAACATTGGTAAGGGATTACAAACTCCCTGAGGTAATAGCACATTTTAGCATCCATCCATTTTCTACCGCTTGTCCCTTTTGGGGTCGTGGAGGGTGCTGGAGCCTATCTCAGCTGCAATCAGGCGGAAAGCGGGTTACACCCTGGACAAGTCGCCACCTCATCGCAGGGCCAACACAGATAGACAAACAACATTCCCACTCACATTCACACACTAGGGCCAATTTAGTGTTACCTATCAACCTGTCCCCAGGTGCATGTCTTTGGAGTTGGGAGGAAGCCGGAGTACCCGGAGGGAACACACGCAGTCACGGGGAGAACATGCAAACTCCACACAGAAGGATCCCAAGGATTGAACTCAGGACCTTCGTATTGTGAGGTACATGCACTAACCAAACCTTTTTTTTAATTCGTACAAAACCCAAGTGTCATGTGACATTACATATCAAGTCATATTGATTTTTTTTTTTTACATCTGAAATATACACATTTCTTTTTTCCTTGGATATTTAATCAGGCTTTACACAACAGAAAAAAGAAGTGTGATAGTAATCATAGAACGAGAAAAAATACAAAGTTATTACAGTGAAACCTGTCTACAGCGACTACTCAAAGGAAACAGCAAAAGTGACCACTTGGCAAAGTGGCCACAAGACACAGGTTGCCATGACGAAATGACACGTTGAAGCTGGATACTACGGGAAGCGATGGATTAGTGAGCACAAGCAAAGACCGGTTAAGTAATAATTAATATTAATTGAGAGTAGAGAGCTGCTACTTCCTGATACGTTGGAGGTTTGAGAACAAATGAGGGAGAGTGCTCATAGGTGCGGAACGTGTATGAGGACACAAGTGTATGTACGGCACAACCCACAAACCTCCATACGAAGTCATCGTTAATTGCTGTTATTTATTAAAGGATCAAACTTGGGGGAATTTTGCCTATCATTCACAACCATTAGGTAAGACAAGAACACGGATGTTTTTCTTTTTTTAAGCATTCTGAATAATAAATAATCCATCCATCCATCCATCCATTTTCTACCGCTTATTCCCTTTCGGGGAGGCGGGGGGCGCTGGCGCCTATCTCAGCTACAATCGGGCGGAAGGCGGGGTACACCCTGGACAAGTCGCCACCTCATCACAGGGCCAACACAGATAGACAGACAACATTCACACTCACATTCACACACTAGGGACCATTTAGTGTTGCCAATCAACCTATCCCCAGGTGCATGTCTTTGGAAGTGGGAGGAAGCCGGAGTACCCGGAGGGAACCCACGCATTCACGGGGAGAACATGCAAACTCCACACAGAAAGATCCCGAGCCTGGATTTGAACCCAGAACTGCAGGAACTTCGTATTGTGAGGCAGACGCACTAACCCCTCTGCCACCTAAATGCGATCAAAATCAGCTTATACAGAAGCCAAAGGGAGTCGCTCTATTCTGCCTTAAACACCCCTAAAACCTCTACACACCTTAAATAAATGCTGTATATACCGTAGTTTTCGAATTATAAATCGCTCCGGAGTATACGTCGCACCGGCCGAAAAGGCATAATAAAGAAGGAAAAAAACATATACAGTATACGTCGCACTGGAGTATAAGTCGCATTTTTAGGGGAGATTTATTTGATAAAATCCAACCCCAAGAATATACATTTGAAAGGCAATTTAAAATAAATAAAGAAAAGTGAACAACAGGCTAAATAAGTGTACGCTATATGACGCATAAATAACCAATGGAGAAGGTGCCTGGTATGTTAACGTAAAATATTGTGGTAAGAGTCATTCAAAAAACTATAACATATAGAACGTGCGATACGTTTACCAAACAATCTGTCACTCCTAATCGATAAATCCATTGAAATATTCTTCCTCGATGTGGCTTCTAAACAACTCTGCCAACTCGAAAGGTATGCGCCCCTTCCTCTTGTCGTTTTCTGCTGCACCAGCTTGTAATCTGCAGTACATGATCTCCTTTTTGTTGACATTTTTGTTTAGCCCTTCTCAGTTTTTATAAATTACCGCCAACAATGAAATGATCCAATTTAATAGCTATGGCAGTAGCATATAGCATATACAGTAGCAGTTAGCATTCCATGACCCACAATGCACTTCTGCCATTACCCTCCCCCGCCGAATTCTTATTGGTTGACGTGGTTGTGACGATTGCTGATGTGTGTGTGACGAGTGCCGACATTTTCTTAGTCTCTTCCGCGAATTAGATAAATAATATTATTTGATATTTTGTAATCTGCAGTACATGATCTCCTTTTCTGTGCCATTTTTGTTCAGCCAGTCTCATTTTTTATAAGTTACCGCCAACGATAAAATGATCCATTTTAATAGCTACGACATTAGCATATAGCAGTTAGCATTCCATGACCCACAATGCACATCTGCCATTACCCTACCCCGCCGAATTCTTATTGGTTGACATGTATGTGACGATTGCGGACGTGTGTGTGACAATTGCTGACATTTTCTTTGTCTCTTCCGCGAATGAGATAAATATTATTTGATATTTTACGGTAATGTGTTAATAATTTCACACATAAGTCACTCCGGAGTATAAGTCGCACCCCCGGCCAAACTATGAAAAAAACTGCGACATATAGTCCAAAAAATTCGGTACATGCTGTAAGTATGTATATGTGTAAATATAGTGACGGGCACATTTATAATAATATTCAATATTTACGTATTTTGCTCATTTCAAGCATATGCGGCGCACTAATTTCAAAATTGCACCATAACATTTGCTTTTTTTTACGGTGTACAACTTTTGTCTGTAATATACATGACTGCAGAGTTTTTCATTAGCATTTATGTCATCTCGGATCAGCATTTCATGATTTATAGCCATAATTGAACATTCTTTATACGCAACACTAGAATAAGCTCAATTGTAATTTGAGAATGTGGGTGTACCATGCTTGTTCATTTTGCCAAAATAAGAGATAGCATCCAGAATTTAACTCTTAATTCTGCTGCTATAAGTTAACCTACAAAACAGCAACACGCTCTTATTAACATTGATTGAACCGTGAACCGTGACACATTTTCACAACCTAAAAGAGTTTGTGTGTGGTGTTGGAATATTCCAACTGATTTTCTGACCGTGAACGCATCACTCGCTGAGCCGAGCATAGAGCAAAGTGTGTGCGTCATTGACACAAATGAAAGAGAGCAGTTGCCATCAATACGACATATAATGTGTTTGCTTTGGTGTAATTACAACAGAAAGTGAAGTGTTTGGCTAGATATTGGTTTTGTCGCTGATGATGTTTTGGTGTGGTTACAGGCGACAGTAGTCAGTTTTGCGCAATAAAATGATTGTTGAATCAGACAACGTCCTTCTCCTTAAAATGTCTCGATTGACGTCGTCATTGTTTTATCTGTTGTGATCACTTGTCAAAAACTGTACAGAATAAATTGTAATGTTTATTTTGTTCAAAGATTAGGTTGGATTTGGATATTGTGAGCTGCATAGATTTTCGGTGCACCGAGCCTGACGCACGAAAGCAGTGCGCAATTGTGGATGCACCTTAAAGGGAACATTGGTGTGGACGAAACCATTTTTAAAGATGGGCCCAAGGGAGTTATTTAAATTTTGTAAATTTGAATATTAAATGACTTGTGGCTTTGTTTTAGTTTGGATTAATTAGTATGAAAACATATATTAGTTTAGTGTATGCATAATAATTTGTTCATAAAGATTAATGGGCTATGTGCGGGCCCTAGCGGGCTGTTGGTACTTAGAATTGTCATCACCTTACTCCCCCCATACGATATGACTGATATAGACTTGGCCGACAATAGTTTTTAATACTATTGTTATATCGCAATAATGCAGTTTGATGATATATTCTAGTTGTGTATGCAAATTATATGCAACACAACATTTTTTTTTTCCTTCTTTGTCATGAAAAAGGGAGGTTTTTGTGGTTGGTGCACTAATTGTAAGTGTATATTGTGTTTTTTATATTGATTCAAAAAAAAAAATGTTTTTGTTTTTTTTAAATAAAAATGAATGAAAAATTATTTTGGGGCCCGGTACTAATCGGGCCGCAGCCCGGCGGCTGAGGACCATTGCTTTACAGTACAAAGCCACTTCTATCGCGGCAAATAACTAAGTTTCTTACAAGTATCATAATTGGAGGACGAGGAATGCGTAAACATGCTGCACTACACACCGTAGGAGGATAAGCTAACCACTAACAATTGAGAGCTCTTGAATGTAAATAAACAATACCAAGTATAATGTAAATGCTTGGTCGATACTACAGTGACTAGATCAATATTTTTAGTATCCAAAAAATAGATTGCCGTTTTTGTTGTTGTATACAAAGTAAGGAAATACAGTGGGGCAAAAAAGTATTTAGTCAGCCACCGATTGTGCACATTCTCCCACTTAAAATGATGACAGAGATTTGTAATTTTCATCATAGGTACACTTCAACTGTGAGGGACAGAATGTGAAAAAAAATCCAGGAATTCACATTTTAGGAATTTTAAAGAATTTTTTTTGTAAATTATGGTGGAAAATAAGTATTTGGTCACTTCAAACAAGGAAGATCTCTGGCTCTCACAGACCTGTAACTTCTTCTTTAAGAAGCTCTTCTGTCCTCCACTCGTTATCTGTATTAATGCAACCTGTTTGAACTCGTTATCTGTATAGAAGATACCTGTCCACAGCCTCAAACAGTCAGACTCCAAACTCCACTATGGCCAAGACCAAAGAGCGGTCGAAGGACACCAGGAAAAGAATTGTAGACCTGTACCAGACTGGGAAGAGTGAATCTACAATAGGCAAGCAGCTTGGTGTGAAAAAATCAACTGTGGGAAATGGAAGACATACAAGACCACTGATAATCTCCCCCGATCTGGGGCTCCACACAAGATCTCATCCCGTGGGGTCAAAATGATCATGAGAACGGTGAGCAAAAATCCCAGAACCACACGGGGGGACCTGGTGAATGACCTGCGGAGAGCCGGGACCAAAGTAACAAAGGTTACCATCAGTAACACACTACGCTGACAGGGAATCAAATCCTGTAGTGCCAGACGTGTCCCCCTGCTTAAGCCAGTGCATGTCCAGGCCGGTCTGAAGTTTGCCAGAGAACACATGGATGATACAGCAGAGGAATGGGAGTACTGTATGTCATGTGGTCAGATGAAACCAAAATAGAACTTTTTGGTATAAAGTCAACTCGTCATGTTTGGAGGAAGAAGAATGCTGAGTTGCATCCCAAGAACACCATAACTACTGTGAAGCATGGGGGTGGAAACGTCATGCTTTGGGGCTGTTTTTCTGCTAAGGGGACAGGACGACTGATCCGTGTTAAAGAAAGAATGAATGGGCCAATGTATCGTGAGATTTTGAGCAAAAACCTCCTTCCATCAGTGAGAGCTTTGAAGACGAAACGTGGCTGGGTCTTACAACATGACAATGATCCAAAACACACCGCCTGGGCAACAAAGGAGTGGCTCCGTAAGAAGCATTTGAAAGTCCTGGAGTGGCCAAGCCAGTCTCCAGACCTCAACCCCATAGAAAATCTGTTGGGGGAGTAGAAAGTCTGTGTTGCTCGGCGACCGCCCCAAAACATCACTGCTCTCGAGAAGATCTGCATAGCGGAATGGGCCAAAATACCAGCTACTGTGTGTGCAAACTTGGTAAAGACCTATAATAATCGTTTGACCTCTGTTATTGCCAACAAAGGTTATATTACAAAGTATTGAGTTGACTTTTTGTTATTGACCAAATACTTATTTTCCACCATAATTTACAAATAAATTCTTTAAAATTCCTACAATGTGAATTCCTGGATTTTTTTTTTACATTCTGTCTCTCACAATTGAAGTTGTACCTATGATGAAAATTACAGACCTCTGTCATCATTTTAAGTGGGAGAACTTGCACAATCGGTGGCTGACTAAATACTTTTTTGCCCCACTGTAAGTCCCTGGACACCGGAGCGCAGTAAAAGGCAAAAGCCAAAAGAGTATAAATAAGAGCCAATAATAAGACATATTTTAAATATCTAATTGATATTGTTACACAACCATGCTGTCTTTCTGTGTGATTAGAACTGTGATCAAAAATGCAATGATTTAATAACCTTGAAAATTTCAAATGTCAGTACCAGTATAGGTATGAACGATACTGCCTCTGTAACTACTTGGTATTGGAGTATCACCCGAAACTATGTAAAATATCCAAAAAACTGAAGAAAAAGTGATTATTACATTTTAACAGGAGAGTAGATAGAGCCATGTTAAAACAGAAAGTAACCAGATATTAACAGAAAATTAGCAAGTAGATTAATATTTGAGAAAATAATTATATGGAAATGACAACACGTAGGCAGCCAAATTAGGAGTCTTTGTTACCCGTTTTTTGAATAGTTTTATTATCGTTTCGATACTAATTAATGTATTGTGATGTATATCATTAACGCAGCAGGCTGTAATCTATATCACAAAATAAATTTAGCCTATATCAGCCATCTCTAGTTGGCGGACCACATAGCACGCTGCAAATTCGCAGCACAGCTGCAACGAAGCACAATTAAACTCTGGAATTTAAGGGTGAGAATCAATCAATCAACATTTTGCATCGTTGTAGCACACTTTGAGCTTAGATGCTGCTATACGGCATAAAAAAAAATATTTCAGGATGCAAAATAAGTGGGCACTAGCTCTGGAGGCAAGTTTTATGAAAATAGTTTTCTTTGCAGGAGTAAATTTTTGTGGCTGAGATTGGCAAGTGACCACTTTGGACAGGTGGCCGCTAACACTAGCAATATTTGCTGTCTTCACAATTTAAATGGAAATGAAATGTAATGCGCCTATCTTTTTGGCCCACAAGTTACCTTTCCTCTTCTTCCGTTGCCTCCATCCTGGTCTTCCCACTGCCAGTCCACGCCTCGCACCACCCGGCCTCCAGTGAAGATGCCTCTTGCGGTGATTTTCTTTGACTTGCGCCTCGACTCCAGAAGCACTCTACCCAGACAAAGAAAATTGGCTTCAGTTTCTGAGGTCCTTTGGAGAATCTCGTACCTCCTATAAAGCTCTGACCAAATATGAAAACTATTTTAAACATACTGTA
The DNA here is from genome assembly GCF_033978795.1 of Nerophis ophidion. NCBI lineage: Eukaryota > Metazoa > Chordata > Actinopteri > Syngnathiformes > Syngnathidae > Nerophis > Nerophis ophidion. Next base: position 36,818,559 of record NC_084624.1, on the reverse strand, counting down.
AACGCTCCAATTAACTCCTTTATTCAAATAACCGCCAAGTCCCCTTCTTATTGTCCTCAGGTTTACAAAAACAAATGACCAAAATTCTCATAAAATCTCACTAGGGGTGTAACGATTCATTTTAACAATTCAATTTGATGTTAATGATACAATTCAGAGACAATATTATTTTATTTAGAGCGAAACGATCAGAAACAATTTAGTGAATTGAAATCGATTCAGTAACTTTTTAGCTAAAAATTCAACCAGTGAGATTGTGTAATGATTACCGGATATTGGACACTGCAGGTGAAGTTTTCTATAATTGTTATTCCTTATAAGGGAATTATGGCTACAAACAAGCAAGTAAACAACAATTAATTGCCAATGCAGTCACATCGTATTCGAATTAAGCGCAACCAACACTTTAGGTTGAATTAACAAGAGGAAACATTTTCTGCTCTCATTTTCAACATTCAAGACAATTCTGCTAATACTACAGTAACCAACATTTTAATAGTAGATTTGAAACAACAAAAATAATACAATATTAACACCAAAAATAAAGTGTAACCAGCATCTCTTCAGGTTAAATTTACCAGTAGGTTAACCTGAGAAATCAAGTGCAACCAAATCTTTTGAGGTTAAGTGAGCAGTGATGAGACCTGGTACTACTCTCATTCTAATACACAGCTATAGTAGCCGTAAAAAGTCACAACAAATGCAAACGCCACAACACAACAACTTTCAGCTATAGCACGATTGCTAAAGCCACAAAAAATACAAAAGCAACAACTTTCAGCTATAGCACGATTGCTAAAGCCACAAAAAAAACAAAAGTAACAAAACAAAAAAAATAGCGTCACAACTCAACAGCTATAAGCCAAAACACAACAACATGACGCAACGGAAGTGACAGCAGACAAATTTGCCAACGGACAAAGTGGCTGAAGGAGAAAGTTGTGTCCGTCACGTCCTGTGTGGTTTTAAGTTGTGCTGTGGCTTTATGTTATTGTGTTGTGGAATTTGTTGTGGCTTTTACAATCGTGCTGTAGCTGAAAGTTGTGTTGTGGCTTTATGTTATTGTGTTGTGGCATTTGTTGTGGCTTTTACAATCGTGCTGTAGCTTAAAGATGTGTTGTGGCTTTATGTTACTGTTTTGTGGCATTTGCATTTTTTGTGACCTTTCTTGGCCATCGTATGTATCCACAAGTCTATGTTTTAAAGACTGATGACGCCACAGACAGACTTGAGTAACCTTAATGTTTTTAATGAAAGTACTTTTTTTATTATTACTAAAATTGATTGATTGCCTATTAAAACGAAATTAGATCAATATATATCTTCTGGATATTCAACTCGCCGAGCACAGATCAATGTAGTTGATTCTTAGGAATATAAATCAATAGATTGATTAAATGAATGAATCATTAGTCCCCTAATTGTCTTGGACTTTTATCCACTTACAACTTTTCTTTGAGATAGTCTCAGACTACCAGTGCATTCTTAGGCATTCAAAATGCAATAATAGTAGATACACATAGCAGCTGTATAGTGGAGGTCCTGTGGTTCACCCTACCAAAAAACGTCTTTTGGCCCGTGAACCACTCCCCAGAATTGACTAAAGTAGCAGCAACCCCCCTCCAAATGCCCCCCACACCCGACCGTTCACAGAGAGAGTGTGCTGAGAAGAGAAGAGCTGATGGGAGTCCTCCTCCAACAAGCATTCTGCTCTGTACACCGTCTGTCTCGAGGGGGAAATTAAGTCGTAATCGCTTGAAAAGGCTACCGTCTGTTGGGCCATGTTTGCTTGGATTTTGGCATGATACAAGAGAAGCATTACCACTCTCCTGTTGACTTTGACAATTATTTGAACCAAGTTGTACAAATACACGCAGTAAATGACATGTGCTCATGTTTAACTCTGTTAATGTGCCTATGAGCTATAACTGGAATGCTGCTCAAAAACCTGTGATTGACATTGACGCGTCAACAAAAAAAGCACAGTTGACAAGGTAAGTGACATAACTCAGCTTCAGCCACTGCAAATTAGCATAACACTAAACATGGAATGAATATAGCACTAAATTAATCCCAAAACTAAGGCATTACATAAAAAAAACTCACATGAAAACTTTTAAATATATTTTGCCTTTCGGAATACTTTTTTTTACTAGGGCTGTCAAAGTTAATAATAAATATTACTACTACTACTACTACCACTACCACTACTACTACTACTACTACTAATAATAATAATAATAATAATTAATAAACTAATAATTTTCCTGAAGGAACTCTCGTGACAGAATAAATAAAGTACTATCTAATCTAATAAATAGGGATGCACCGAAATGAAAATTTGTGGCCGAAGCCGAAACCGAATAAAATTTAAGCGCTTGGCCGAAGGCCGAATACTGAATACCGAATAATGAATGCAGTTTTTCCCAAAAAATGTATATTGCATAAATAGCCTAGAATAAATGTTTAGACATGTTTTTCAAATAAAGTAATTTTTTATTGAATATTGACATTTTTTTAATATTCCAGTAAACTTTGCTTTTCAAAAAAAGCACAGTTTTTCATTTATATTAGGCTTTCAAACAAAACATGCATTCCAAAAAAAAATAAAGTGCATTAAAGTGGATAAACCCACAACAAATGAATTATTGTCCTTTTGGCAAAAGTCTGCTTAGCCACAGTAGATAGGCTAATAATGTAAACAGAAGGCTCAAGTAAATCTCAATTAAGTTTGTGCTTGTAACCTCTTACACTTATACAGGTAGCCTACACAACAGGCTAATACTGTAAACAGAGGCCCCACTAAATCTCAATAAGTGTGTGCTTGTAACCTCATACACTATACAGGTAGCCTACACAACAGGCCAATAATGTAAACAGAAGACTCAAGTAAATCTCAATAAGTGTGTGCTTGTAACCTCTTACACTTATACAGGTAGCCTACACAACAGGCTAATAATGTAAACAGAGGCCCCACTAAATCTCCATAAGTGTGTGCTTGTAACCTTATACACTTATACAGGTACACAACATATCCCAGGACAGAACAGATTTGTCAATAACAGTACTTCAGCTTCAGAATAAAAAGAAGGAAACTAACAATATATAAAACAATTTTAGTTTAATTTATTTTAATATAGATAACTTTAGCCCGGTCTATTTGCCACATTTCAAACATCCTGGTGAATGCGTCGGATATGGCTGCTGCCGTATGGGACCCTCGGAACTCCTGTGAGTGAAGTACAATCTTTTGTGACTTGAAATCCTTGTCTACCCATTGTGCAGTTAAACTCAGCATGCTGGTGGGGCTGACATCCGCGCTCCATATGTCTGTCGTGAAGCTGAAGTGAAAATCATTATCTTTAACCAAGAGCTCGTGGACGCGGGCTGCAACACTGTCATACATCTCCGGTAAGCAAGCATCAGAGAAACATCGTCTGCTCTGTATCGTGTAACGGGGCTCAATGTGCTCCATGAGTCTCCGAAAGCCAATGTCCTCCACAACACAAAACAGTTGATCATCCAAAGCCATAAACTCCATTACCTTCTTTGTAATTCCGTTTGCTTTGGCACTGTCAGTCGCAAACTTTTATAACCACGACCCATCAGGAGCAAGGGTAAAGTGTATTGGTCAAGTACCCAACAGACAGGACTAGGATGCCAGAAGCCTATTGAACCAGGAAGGCTCAGGTTACTGGCACGGCTGCTCTACCAACCGAGCCACACCGTCCAGCTCTATAGTGGTCTTCAATGTTTTCTAGACAGAGGACCCCCAAACAGAGACGGAACTAGGACCCCCAACCTGTATAAAATTGTGTTTTAAATTAAACGTGTACCTTGTTATTATTCAAATAAAACCATAAAGAGCAGGTTTCATTCTAGTTTGATTAAGGAATGTTTTTTATTGTTTTCTGAAAAAGACAATTACGGAAGCCCAGCATCTTGGCAGAGGCATGTTCTCAGGCGTGAAAGTTCAACTGCATTTACCTGGGGTTATTTTCTGCCTAACTGGTAGCTGGATTTACATTCTAATTATAAGAATGTGAGAATAAATGCACATGTGCTTATCCAGTCTGCACAAGGAAAAATATATTTGAATTAAAAACGTTAACACAAGATAAATCATGTAAAGGGGAATCACTTGCCAAATATTATTTTCAAAGATTTAAGCCAGGCGAGTTTGTTGCCTGGCAACTGAAGGGCTGGGAGCACAGAGATAGATTCTGACTGCTTGTGAGCAAATGCGCAATAAAGATTCTCAAATAGCACATCAACACACCCAAACTTCAAATAAACAATAATGAGGGTAAAAAAAAAAAAACTATGTGCTAGTTACTACATGCCTGTCGAAGTGTCTCTACAGCTTTAAGCACACTTGGATTAACTAACCTCTCGCTGCCCGGGGTGGTGATCCTGTAGAAGCGGTGTCTCAGATGATGTTTGTCTCCATGGTAACAGGTTGTACAGAGGTCGTAATTGGTGCACTCCGCACATTTCCAACGAATGCCAATGATGGGCTGTTGACGGCAGGTGTCACACATTGTTCCATCGTGCTTTATTCCTTAAAGACGAAGACAATTTTTGAGTAGGTGCATGCACACAAGCCAACACTTGTGCAGAATATTCCTAAAAACACTTCAGTCATATGCAGGCCTGGGCAATATATACATTTTCCGATTAAGTGTTTTGTTGCTGACATTTAAAACCTAAAAAAATAGTTTTTTTTTTCTTCACTCTCCTCTCACTCCTGCATGTACAGTATAATAATAATTTTATAATACTCGTTTTATATTAGTTTTAACTTTGCAGTTTGTTAATCTCAATGTTGGAGGTTACTTATTTGCATGAAATGTGCATTGTGCAAGGCTACAGTTTTGTTTACAGAAGTAATTTATTCAAGGAGCATTCAGAAGTATTGCCTCCGAGAGGAAAGTTTTGATTTAGTTCTTTGAAAATGATTCCATAAGGAGTACAATTCATATCTGGTCTAAAAACAACAACATTATACAAATTTGAATTTTGATATCACTAAATTGCAGTGTCATGTCAAATTACTATTCCATCCATCCATCATCTTCCGCTTATCCGAGGTCGGGTCGCGGGGGCAACAGCCTAACCAGGGAAACCCAGACTTCCCTCTCCCCAGCCACTTCGTCTAGCTCTTCCCGGGGGATCCCGAGGCGTTCCCAGGCCAGCCGGGAGACATAGTCTTCCCAACGTGTCCTGGGTCTTCCCCGTGGCCTCCTACCGGTTGGACGTGCCCTAAACACCTCCCTAGGGAGGCGTTCGGGTGGCATCCTGACCAGATGCCCGAACCACCTCATCTGGCTCCTCTCGATGTGGAGGAGCAGCGGCTTTACTTTGAGTCCCTCCCGGTTGGCAGAGCTTCTCACCCTATCTCTAAGGGAGAGCCCCGCCACACGGCGGAGGAAACTCATTTCGGCCGCTTGTACCCGTGATCTTATCCTTTCGGTCATGACCCAAAGCTCATGACCATAGGTGAGGATGGGAACGTAGATCGACCGGTAAATTGAGAGCTTTGCCTTCCGGCTCAGCTCCTTCTTCACCACAACGGATCGGTACAACGTCCGCATTACTGAAGACGCCGCACCGATCCGCCTGTCGATCTCACGATCCACTCTTCCCTCACTCGTGAACAAGACTCCTAGGTACTTGAACTCCTCCACTTGGGGCAGGGTCTCCTCCCCAACCCGGAGATGGCACTCCACCCTTTTCCGGGCGAGAACCATGGACTCGGACTTGGAGGTGCTGATTCTCATTCCGGTCGCTTCACACTCGACTGCGAACCGATCCAGCGAGAGCTGAAGATCCCGGTCAGATGAAGCCATCAGGACCACATCATCTGCAAAAAGCAGAGACCTAATCCTGCGGTTACCAAACCGGAACCCCTAAACGCCTTGACTGCGCCTAGAAATTCTGTCAATAAAAGTTATGAACAGAATCGGTGACAAAGGACAGCCTTGGCGGAGTCCAACCCTCACTGGAAATGTGTTCGACTTACTGCCGGCAATGCGAACCAAGCTCTGGCACTGATCGTACAGGGAACGGACCGCCACAATAAGACAGTCCGATACCCCATACTCTCTGAGCACTCCCCACAGGACTTCCCGAGGGACACGGTCGAATGCCTTCTCCAAGTCCACAAAGCACATGTAGACTGGTTGGGCAAACTCCCATGCACCCTCAAGAACCCTGCCGAGAGTATAGAGCTGGTCCACAGTTCCACGACCAGGACGAAAACCACACTGTTCCTCCTGAATCCTGAAATTACTATTGATAAAACTTATTTTGAATTACCTTTGCCATTTGTTTCCATTTTTTCTTTTAGAAAGTAGAGAAAATTCGAAAATGGGGGTAAAATAGTCAATCGAATTTTTGGTGAAAAAGGTTAATCGCTCAGGCTTGGTCATACATAGCATGCTTGAGTAACGTTTTTGCAGTGAGTCCTTTAAAAAAGCATTGTTCCAGTCTACCGAATCAATATTGCAGTAAGTCCTTCATTACAGCTTCATCTTTCCTGTTTTGGGTAGCAACTGCATGAACCTGAGAGTGCTGCTGTCATATAGAGGATCGTTGACTAGCTTTTTTGCAGTAATTTGCAGAAAGCTCCTATCATATACCGGTAATATTTTTCTTTAGTAGTTGTTGCAGAAGGTACATGAAAGTGAGTTTCTTTTTAATTTTTGTTGAATAGCACAAGTTTAAACAGGATGTATTGCATTGTTAATTGTTTTGCATTTTCATGTTATACTACTGTAATGCATGCCAAATTGAATAGACTTTTTGATTTGAGTTTTTTGCAGCAGCTCCTTAAAGAGGAACTGCACTTTTTTGGGGGGGGGGGGGGGATTTTTGCCTATCATTCAGAATCATTCTGAGGGACAAAAACATGTGTCTTTCTTTTTTTTAGGATTTTAACCATGAGAAAAAAATGTTTGGAAGATGGGAGTCACCATTGTATCTTTCAAAGCCCTCTAAAACAACTTCAGAACCCACCATCAATGTTTTATATACACACTGTAAGTCTACATATAATGTCGTAACAGACACGTTCAAAACAATATGTATTATGTTCAATATTTACCCTATTTTGGTCATTTAAAGCATTGCCGGAACTGATTTCCATAACAGCACACTTCTGATTTTCGGCAAGAAATGAGTGTTCTACTTCCGGAAACAAACGCAAGTGTTTTCTAATCCTGGCAGACTTGGTAACACAAAAGATTACTATTTTTGGACCAATGAGGATTCACAACCTATTTTTTGAAGCTGAATATACAAAGGATGACAAAGGACGGGTGAAACATTGGAGCAAACAAAAGCCGAGAGAATGACGTTGACATGACTTTGACGCTGTACATGTGAAACTTGGAGCCATGCTATTTCGAAATACATGGAGTGCTTGCCCAATATAAACTGGAAAAAACACTCCCACACAGCTGGACCGAACGCACGGCTGATCATCGAGTGAGTCACTTTAATATTGATCATCATACATGCAGCACCTCATGTGTGTTATTACAGCCACATATGCTGTGGGGCTAGCTGTGTACAAATAAAACATGAAATGTGGGCCTTCACAGATACCGCAATATGATTGTTCATGTTTTGCAGTCAGTACAGATTGGTATCATATCGCATTGTGTTGTGCATTACAATCTCAAACACAATTCGGGTCCTGACATAGAAGCAAGCGTATCTCTTGCCATAGCTAACTTTTACGGCTAACACCGAAGAATGCCGATGTGTTACTCTGCTAGGAAAAAAAAAAAAAAAAAAAGGGAGTTCCTCTGTATTCGCTTATACAGTAGCAATGTTGCTACAGCTGGGTTATTATCAGAGCTGGGTAGTAACGCGCTACATTTACTCCGTTACATCTACTTGAGTAACTTTTGGGATAAATTGTACTTCTAAGAGTAGTTTTAATGCAACATACTTTAACTTTTACTTGAGTATATTTATAGAGAAGAAACGCTACTTTTACTCCACTCCATTTATCTACATTCAGCTCGCTACTGATTTTTATCGATCTGTTAATGCACGCTTTGTTTGTTTTGTTTTGTCGCACAGACCTTCAAAGTAGGATATATAAAATGCCTGCGTTTCACCAATCATATGCAGTCACTGGTGACGTTTGACTCCGTTTCACCAATCAAATGCAGTCACTGGTGACGCTTGACTCCATTTCAACAATCAAACAGAGCCAACCTTTATTTAGAAATTTCAACATTTACAAACAGTTGAAAATAATAATCAAAGTAAGTACAAAAACCGTACAAAACAGCGCCAGGGGGTTGTAAATTCAAAGAAATTAAAATACAATGCAAAAATATATAAAGTAAACAAAGTGCAAAGCCATAGGCTCACTCAATCTCAGTAAATAACTTAAATTTGGAACACAGCATCATTGTTATCACAGCTTTTTGGTTGTTAGAGGTAGAGTGTTTTAATGTAGTTCCAAATCATTTTAAAGGCACAAAAAAACAGGTCAGGTATTGAGAAACTTACATTTATGAATATAAAACTTAGCCAATAGTATAATGAGGTTGCAAAGGTAAAATTAATTTTCAATTTTTTTTTCAATACAGTGTAAAACCAAATATATATTATTTAATATATATTATTGTTTTAGTTGCTTAAGATATATTCCTGGCTCTGAATTTGTTCATTGCTATTTCTATGTTTGAGTGCATTATTTGTTGCCGTCATCATTAAACGAACAGGTTACTCATCAGTTACTCAGTACATAAGTAGTTTTTTCACAACATACTTTTTACTTTTACTCAAGTAAATATTTGGGTGACTACTCCTTACTTTTACTTGAGTAATAAATCTCCAAAGTAACAGTACTCTTACTTGAGTACAATTTCTGGTTACTCTACTGACCTCTGGTTATTATACATGTTATAAAAAAACATAATGTATTGTTGGCGGTTTCTAAATACCTTTTAAAGTGATTTATAGGTAGAATTGATTTAACCCATTAGCGAGACAATTTTTACATGTTAGAATGCAAAAAAAACTTAAGTCTTCTTGTCACTCTTAATCAATTCCTTTTAAAAACAGCAGAGCGCTCTTGCTGTTTAGAACTTTGACAAGTGGTTTTGCAGAAGATGCTTTAAAACAGCAGTGCGCTCCCGTCATTAAACAGGACCTTCGGTTTAATGCCATTGCTCTGACATTATATACAAATAATCAATATTAGGAAAGGGAAATGTCCAGGGCTTTGTGACTCTAGTGCAGTGTTTTTCAACCACTGTGCCGCAGCACACTGAGATACAGTCTGGTGTGCCGTGGGAAAATATGTAATTTAACCTATTTGGGTTAAAAATATTTTTTGCAAACCAGTAATAATAATCGGCAAATGTGCCGTTGTTGAGTGTTGGTGCTGTCTAGAGCTTGGCAGAGTAATCATGTTATACTCTTCTAATCAGTAGGTGGCAGCAAGTAGCTAATTGCTTTGTAGATGTCAGAGACATGTTTTGTCATGATCACAATATGCAGACGAAAGTGTGCAGGTAAAAAGGTATCTAATGCTTAGAACCAAAAATAAGCATTAGGCAAGTGCCGCCAAGAAAAGGCATTGAAGCTTAGGGAAGGCTATGCAAAACGAAACAAAAACTGAACAGGATGAAAAGTAAACAAAAACAGAATGCTGGACTGCAGCAAAGACTTACAGCGTGTGGAGCAGACGGCGTCCACAAAGTACATCCAAACATGACATGACAATCAACAATGTCCCCGCAAAGAAGGATAGCGACAACTTAAATAGTTTTGGTTGCGAAAAACAAAGCAGGTTCAGGAAAATAGCACTCAAGGAAGACATGAAACTGCTACAGGAAAATACCAAAAAAACAGGAAAAGCCACCAAAATAGGAGCACAAAACAAGAACAAAACAGGAAAAGCCACCAAAATAGGAGCACAAAACAAGAACTAAAACACTTCACACAGAAAGACACTAAACAATCTCCAAATAAGTAATGGCGTGATGTAGGGCTGGGCGATATATCGATATAAACGATATATCGCAGGTTTGTCTCTGTGCGATATAGAAAACGACTATATTGGAATATTTGATCATATGTTCTCACACAGTTGCTTTTAGCTGCGGGCATTACATTACTGCCATTTGTCACTCTGCGTCTCTCCTTCTCACACAGACTTAAAACAAGCCCGCATTCTTACATATGTCACATACTGTCACGCGTCTAACGCCATACCCTCTCGCCGAGCAGAGAGGTAGCAGCATGGCTAACGGTAGCTGAGGCAGGTCGAGTGGAGCGGAGCTTGTGACAATACAAGAGAGAAGGTGCTAAACCGATCACAAATGGAGGAAGAACAAGAAATGGCCAAAATAAAGAGCAGGGGATCCATCATCTGGCGGTGGTTTGGCTTCAAGTGGGAAGATATTCAGCAGGCACCAGCAATATGCAAAGTATGCAGCAGAAGTGTTACTACAAAAAGGAAGCAACACTTTTAATTTGTTCTTTCATTTAAAAAGTCAACCGTGAGAGAATGAAGAGTATTTAATAAATAGAGTTTTGGTCAAATGACTTAGTTGTGATTTCCCTCTCTGCATGAAAGTTTAAAAGTAGCATATATTAATGCAGTATGAAGAAGAATTTTTTAATCTAGACACATAGAATCATCATACTGCTGTGATTATATACATCAAATGTTCATTCTAGGCCAAGGCAAAATATCGTAATACATATCGTATATCACAATATGGCATAAAAATATTGCGATATTAATAAAAGCCAATATCGCCCAGCCCTAGCGTGATGTGACAGGTTGTGACAGTACTTTAAGACAAGAGCTATAGTTATGCATGCTTGGTTATGGTTTGAATTCATATCCAACACTTGTGAGAACTACTATTTATCGTCAATATCGACTGCTGAGTTTCATTTTTAATGTTTTCTGCTGGTGGTGTGCCTCCGCATTATTTCAATGGAAAAATGTGCCTTGGTTCAAAAAAGGTTGAAAAACACTGCTCTAGTGCAGTGGTTCTCAAATGGGGGTACTTGAAGGTATGCCAAAGGGTATGTGAGATTTTTTTTTAATATTCTAAAAAATAGCAACAATTCAAAAATCCTTTATAAATATGTTTATTGAATAAAACTTCAACAAAATATTAATGTAAGTTCATAAACTGTGAAAAAATAGAACAATGCAATATTCAGTGTTGACAGCTAGATTTTTTGTGGACATGTTCCATAAATATTGATGTTAAAGATTTATTTTTTTGTGAAGAAATGTTTAGAATTAAGGGAGAGGCTGCAAAAAGTGGTCAAGACGCCTCAGAAGATCATCGGCCGCCCTCTCCCCTCTCTAATGGACATCTACACCTCCCGCTGCCTCAACAGAGCCAGTGCCATCATCAAGGACAGCACCCACCCTGGCTCTGACCTGTTCCACCTGCTACCCTCCGGGAAGCGCTACAGGTGCATAAAAAACAAGACAAACAGGCTAAAGAACAGCTTCTTCCCCAGGGCCGTAATCACGCTGAAGGGACTGCCCCATTGACCCTCATAACTGCCTTCTCTTTCGGTGCAATAGCCCTTTCCACCAACCACCCTGTATATTTCATGCAGATATTCATGTATATATTCCTTTCACCCACTGTATAGAGTCACATTTTTACAGAGTGTATAGGGTGTACATTTGCACAGAGTGTACAGTGTACATTGTACAGAGGGTATTGAGTGTACACTGTTCTCTTCCACACCTTTCTTTGCTCTTCTATATTTTTATATATTTACACATTGTTTTCTTGCATACACACATCGCACTGTATGGAATGGCCTCAATCTCATTACCCTGCGTAGTGACAATAAAGCTGATTCTGATTCTGAATCCAGATGGATCCCTATTACAATCCCCGTATTTTATTTTTCAACAAGTTTTTAGTTATTTTTATATCTTTTTTTCCAAATAGTTCAAGAAAGACCACTACAAATGAGCAATATATTGCACTGTTATACAATTTAATTAATCAGAAACCTATAGTGCTGTATTTTACTTTGTTATCTCTTTTTTTCAACCAAAAATGGTTTGCTCTGATTAGGGGGTACTTGAATTAAAAAAAATGTTCACATGGGATACATCACTGAAAAAGGTTGAGAACCACTGCTCTAGTGTAAACATTGGTGTGTTGTTATTGTGTAGTAGTGTAACTACAAAGTGTCTGAATCTTTCTAGGCCCCATAAAGAAGAAAACACAGCAATGGTTCTTAACCTGGGTTCGATCGAACCCTAGGGGTTCGGTGAGTCGACCTCAGGGGTTCGGCCGAGGGCAAAACACACCTGACTCTTCGTGTAAATACAAACTTCTCCCCTTTGGCATATTACGGATACAGCAACAGCTGATTGATTTCCAGGTGTGTAATTTGTTGTGAGTTTATGCACTGTCTTGGTTTTGTTGTTTGAACAAGGTGATGTTCATGCACGGTTCATTTTGTGCACCAGTAAAAAAAACATGGTAACACTTTAGTATAGGAAACATATTCACCATTAATTAGTTGCTTATTAACATACAAATTAGTCACATATTGGCTCTCAACTAGTCATTAAGTACTAATTAATGCTTATTATAATAACCCTAACCCTCTAACCTTGACCCTAACCAAATAACTCTAAATGAAGTCTATATTACTTAGAATATGTTCCCATAGTGCCCAAATAACTCTAAATTAAAGGCCTACTGAAACCCACTACTACCCACCACGCAGTCTGATAGTTTATACATCAATGATGAAATATTAACATTGCAACACATGCCAATACGGCCTTTTTAGTTTACTAAATTACAATTTTAAATTTCCCGGGAGTTTTGTCTTCGAAATGTCGTGTAATGATGACGTGTACGCAAGACGTATGAGCGCTGCGCACACACACACAGCTAAATGTCGTCTGTTTTAACGGCATAATTATACAGTTTTTTGGACATCTGTGTTGCTGAATCTTTTGCAATTTGTTCAATTAATATTGGAGAAGTCACAGTAGAAAGATGGAGTTGGGAAGCTTTAGCCTTTAGCCACACAAACACACAGTGATTCCTTGTTTAAAATTCCTGGAGGTGAAACTTTACTATGGATCAGAGCGCGGTCAAGAGAACATGGATGCCTACCACATGTCAACCAGCAGGTTTCGATGAGAAAATTGTGGTTAAAAAGTCAGTTCTTACCGAGAAAAGCTGAGCTTGTGCCGTCCATAGCTGCCGTCGACTCCCCTGAAACACTGCGCGTCAAGACACCCGTGGAGACACCCTTCTGGCTATCTTAATGGGGAAATTGTCGTTTTCTCGGTCCGAATAGCACTTTTTGTTGGAGGCTCCCATTAAAAACAATGTGAATATGTGCGGAGCCATCAAACATGGATGTTATCTACTAAATCCTTACAGCAAAAATATGGCAATATCGCAAAATGATCAAGTATGACACAGAATGGACCTGCTATCCCCGTTTAAATAAGAAAATCTCATTTCAGTAGGCCTTTAAGTCTTTGTTACTTAGAATATGTTCCCCATAATAAAGTGTTACCAACAACATATAGCTTTGTCTTGAATTTGAAAAAAAAAACACTTTGTTTTTCACTTAAGAAGGGCTCGGTGAATGTGCATATGAAACTGGTGGGGTTCGGTACCTCCAACAAGGTTAAGAACCACTGGTCTACAGTTAACTGATTTGGTGTTTGGTTTGTAAGAAGTTACCTGTAGGTGCACTGTCTAATATCCTCACGTCGTAAGCTCCAGAGCAGCGGTAGTTCGCAGCCGTTCCGTTATCCCAGACAACAACGACCTCCTCGGGACTTTCAAAACTTCTCACGGTGCCAACATGTCCCTCTCCGCCGTCCTGCTTGCCCCACTTCCAGTCGGGTCCGCGGACCACTCTGGCCCCGACTCCTTCCATCATGGCTCGGTTGTTCCTGCCGGTAGTCATTGAATACGACAAAAAAAAGATCGCAATGCTCCTGCGAAGGTTCAAGTTGATCCTAGCACGTTAGCCCAAAGTGAGCTTGCACCAGCGGGTTCCGAAAGCAAAGCTCGAGCAAGTCCGAACAGAGCCGAAACACCAGCCCACGAAGCTAGCCCACTAGCCAACACTAGCCGCTCGAAGGAGGGAGGATGTTTTTGGAAAAGCACACACTTCATTCACAAATGGAGACGGGAAGCTTGTGAAGCAGCGACATTGTTGGTTTAGCCAGGTCCGTGCAAGCTGACCGCCCCTCCTCCTCACAATGCGACCCTCTTCGAACTTAGCCAGCTAGCGAGCTAACTAGAAGCTAGCAAAGGCAAAAATCCTTCTTGCCGAAGCCAAGTATTTGCCACTGGTGCTAATGTCCTCCCTCGGGGGTGTTTTTTTATCCTGTGCGACGCGAAACATTCACCTGAGATGTTCCCTTGTGTCGGCTGGAGATGGTTCTCACCCCCATGGAGTCAATTCAGACTAGACGCGTCGCCATTATTGTCAATCATCCCTTGGCGCACCCGCCCCCCTCCCCTCCTCACCAGACTGACGAGCAACAACCAGCTTTACGGAGATGGACGGAAAAGCACGAAGACACGAAGCTTGGACAACAAACACATACAATATATATACCAGTGTTTTTCAACCACTGGGCCGCGGCACACTCTCCCGTCCAAAGGCAAAACCCAGTAACTCAATTTTGGTCAAAACTGAGCTGATAATAATTTTGGAGTTTCTAGGTGATATGCTTTACATTAGTGTGTGCGATATTGTAATTTGTTCCGTAAGTAAGCTGTTACGCGCATGGCAGGACCTAGCAACTACCACATAACCGCGTAGATACAACAGAAAAACCTAGTATCTCAAGGGACCAATCGGAGCTTCTTTGTCAGTCGCCTTATTGTCTTTAATGAGACATTTGCACGAATGGGGGCCGACGGTCAACCTGATTATGTGATATTATGGCATAAGGGGATATTTGGAAGATTGGCCCAGGACGTTGCAAGCACCTTCATTAAATGTATTGTTCTTGATTCTTCCCCTTGCATACTCTTTTGGGCAGATAACTGTGGAGGTCAAAATAAAAAATGGACGCTGTATACGGCTCTTGCCCAATGTGCAAACGCAGAATGGGGCTCACCCGAGATTGTGATAAAATATCTGGAGAAAGGGCACATGTTCATGAGAGCAGATTCAATCGGCAAGAAAATGAAAGCTCAAGAAAACACCTATACGTTTGATGACTTTGTAAATCTTTGTAAGACAGCATCAAGATAGATTGGTTTTCCTTTGTTTTCTCAAAATCAGCTAGAAGTGAGTTACTAGGTTTTGCCTTTGGACGGGAGCACTAGTGTGCCGTGAGATACAGTCTGGTGTGCCATGGGAGATTATGTAATTTCACCTAATTGGGTAGCACACCAGTAATTATAATTCACAATTCATGTGCCATCTGTCGGGAACAGGTCGTGTGAGACGACGATGGTTTGTCGTGATAAAAACACGCAGACGACAGCGGGAGGCAGTGTGCAGGTAAAAAAGGTATCTAATGCTTAAACCAAAAATAAATAAAAGGCGAGTGCCGCTAAGAAAAGGCATTGACGCTTAGGCATGGCTATGCGTAACCAAATTAAAACTGAACTGGCTACAAAGTAAACAAAAAACAGAATGCTGGACTACAGCAAAGACTTACTGTGTGTGGAGCAGCAGACGGCGTCCATAAAGTACATCCGTACATGACATGACAATCAACAATGTCCCCACAAAGAAGGATGGATAAAGAAGTGTCCGGACAACTTAGATAGTCTCAATTGCAAAAACAAAGCAGGGCCCGGAAATAGCGCTCAAGGAAGACATGAAACCGTTACAGGAAAATACCAACAAAACAGGAAAAAAACACCAAAATAGGAGCGCAAGACAAGGACTAAGACAGCAAAAAAGTGCAAATAAGTCAGGGTGTGATGTGACAGGTGGTAACAGTACACCTACTTTGATACAAGAGCTATAGTGATGCATGCTTGCTCATATTCAACAATTGCCAGAACAACTTTTTTTTGTCAATATCGGCTGCTGAGTTTCGGTTTTTAAAGATTTCAGCTTGTGGTGTGCCTTGGGATTTTTTCAATGAAAACAATGTGCCTTGGCTCAAAATGGGTTGAAAAACACTGAAATATACAACGATGGTAGATTGTAGCAGATATAGGCTGCAGCACCCCCCGCAACCCAGAAATCAAATCAACTTTATTTATAAAGCACATTTATAATTTACCACAGGGGTAGCAAAGTGCTGTACAATGGGCAGGTTAATACGAGGACCGAGCAAACAACACAACACAAACAAAACATGATAAAAAATAAATAAATAAAACATAAAAACAGGTTCACAGAAGGTGTATAATGGAGCGCCATTGCGGGATGGATATAACTCAGTGTTAAGCCAAGGAATAAAAGTATGTTTTTAAGAGACATTTAAAAACAGGAAGAGAGGAGGCTTGTCTGACACAGGTCGTTCCAGAGCTTGGGAGCAGCAGCGGCGAAAGCTATGTCACCTCTAAGCTTCAGCCTTGTGTCAGGGACCGTGAGTAGCAGCTGATCGGCTGATCTTAGGGATCGGGTGGGGCAGTAAGGCTGAAGGAGGTCGGAGAGATATGTTGGCGCGAGGTTGTTTAGACATTTAAAAATAAATAGAAGGAGTTTGAAATTGATTCGATAACGCACAGGGAGCCAGTGAAGGTACGCTAATATAGGGGTGATGTGCTCACGTCTGCGGGTCTATGTTAGCAGACGAGCAGCAGAGTTCTGCACGAGCTGCAGGCGGGCGAGGGAGGCCTGGCTAATACCTACATTCTAAACCTGTGGTGTCGAACTTAAATACAGAGTGGGCCAAAATTTTAAACTGAACAAATTAACCTTTTAAAAGGGACCCGGACAACTTTTGCATTGAATATTGAACAAGCAAGGCTTACATAACTTTATAGTGACATGCAAAATCCAGTTTCAAATAATAATAATAATAATAAAATATCAATAATTATTGCTCAGTTTGCTACACTGATTTGCTTTAACACTGAATATGGAACAAGCAACGCTTATATAACTTAATAGTGCAAAATCAACTTTCAAAAAACAAACGAAAAAAACATTAAAGGCATATTAAATACAATTTTAATAAAAAAATAAATGCCTCTTTTCTATTTGCAGCCTTCTCAGGTAAAAATCAACATTAACTTTTTCCACAGGCTAATAAATTTGAAAATAAATGGGGGCGCGGGGGGGTTGTTGGTAGCGGGGGGTTCATATTGTAGCGTCCCGGAAGAGTTATTGCTGCAAGGGGTTCTGGGTTTGATTGATTGATTGATTGATTGATTGATACTTTTATCAGTAGATTGCACAGTTCAGTACATATTCCGTACAATTGACCACTAAATGGTAACACCCGAATAAGTTTTTCAACTTGTTTAAGTCGGGGTCCACGTTAATCAATTCATGGTAGGTAGGGTATTTGTTCTGTTGTGTTTATGTTGCGTTACGGTGCAAATGTTCTCCCGAAATGTGTTTGTCATTCTTTTTTGGTGTGGGTTCACAGTGTGGCGCATATTTGTAACAGTGTTAAAGTTGTTTATACGGCCACCCTCAGTGTGACCTGTATGGCTGTTGACCAAGAATGCCTTGCATTCATACCTGTGTGTAGAAGCTGCATATATTATGTGACTGGGCCGGCACGCTGTTTGTATGGAGGAAAAGCGGAAGTGACGACAGGTTGTAGAGGGTGCTAAAGGCAGTGTCTTTAAGGCACGCCCCCAATATTGTTTTCCGGCTGAAAATCGGGAGAATGTTTTTCGGGAGGGACAGTGAAATTCGGGAGGGTTGGCAAGTATGAGTAATAGCGGTGAATGCTGTATAATACCGGCGGGCCAGCTCTAATGTTAATTTGATATTGATTACACGGCGGGGCAAATTTGGCCCGCGGGCCAGAGTTTGACACCCATGTTCTAAACCATTCGAGATAAAGTGGGATAAGCGGTAGAAAATGGATGGATAGTAGTATCAGTATCGGATCGGTAATAGTGTAATGATATCGATATTTGTCAGCGTCTTCAGTACAGTTCAGTTCAGTTTTAGTTTATTTGGAACATGCATACGATACAATGTAATGCATCTTTAGACGTATTTGTTTATTTGCCAGGAAAATGTTCAAAACAATTAAACACAATAACACACATCGCATACTAGCCACTTTAAATTGGTATTTCTATTTATTGTTTTAATTGGTTTTACTCTTAATAGTTTTTAATCATATTTATTTTGACTTTGGTTCATGTAAAAATCATTTATCTAGTTTTTATTCAGTCATTGGTGGAGCTGAGGATAGTATTTGAATCTTGTTTTTAATATTTTTACGCAGCACTTTGGAAACATTTTTGTTGCTTAAATGTGCTATATAAATAAAGTGGGTTGGACTGGATTGGATTATAGAGTTTGATATTTATGCATTATACAACATTGTGGGCAGCACGGTGAAACAGGGGTTAGTGCGTCTGCCTGACAATATGAAGGTCCTGAATAGTCCTGGTTTCAATCCCGGGCTAGGGATCTTTCTGTGTGGAGTTTGCATGTCCTCCCCGTTACTGCATGGGTTCCCTCCGGGTACTCCGGCTTCCTCCTACCTCCAAAGACATGCACCTGGGGATAGGTTGATTGGCCCTAGTGTGTGAATGTTGTCTGTCTATCCGTGTTGGCCCTGTGATGAAATGGCGACTTGTCCAGGGTGTACCCAGCCTTCCGCCCGATTGTAGCTGAGAAAGGCACCAGCCCCCCCTGTAACCCAAAGGGAATAAAAGGTAGAAAATGGATGGAGGGATGGATGGATGGATATACAACATTTTACTTGCGTATAAGGGTTTTTTTACAGCAAAATTCAAACGTACCTGTCTGAACACGTTGATGCAGTTTCACCAAAGTGTAACCATCCATCCATCCATTTTCTACCGCTTATTCCCTTTCGGGGTCGCGGGGGGCGCTGGCGCCTATCTCAGTTACAATCGGGCGGAAGGCGGGGTACACCCTGGACAAGTCGCCACCTCATCGCAGGGCCAACACAGATAGACAGACAACATTCACACTCACATTCACACACTAGGGCCAATTTAGTGTTGCCAATCAACCTATCCCCAGGTGCATGTCTTTGGAAGTGGGAGGAAGCCGGAGTACCCGGAGGGAACCCACGCATTCACGGGGAGAACATGCAAACTCCACACAGAAAGATCCCGAGCCTGGATTTGAACCCAGGACTGCAGGACCTTCGTATTGTGAGGCAGACGCACTAACCCCTCTGCCACCGTGAAGCCCACAATGTTGTATAATGCATAAATATCAAACTCTATAATCCAATCCAGTCCAACCCACTTTATTTATATATCACATTTAAGCAACAAAAATGTTTCCAAAGTGCTGCATAAAAATATTAAAAACAAGATTCAAATACTAAAAAGTGTAACTAAATATATCATTTTCTGCATTTTCTATATATATTTTTTCTATGATTTATGTTGATTTCACTTACCATATCTCTTAGCGTGCATGATCTGTTATCCTTGTATTCATACATGCACTCAAATTGATTTCATACAGGAGACCCATGATGTCCTGAAACAACACAGTGTTTTTATATGGAACACTTGAGACAAGTGTTGCCTTGGTGCGTACAGTATGTACATTTCCACTTAATTTAATAAGTGTAGACTAATTGCCACATGCATTGGTACAGGCAGCCCTTGGGGAATGTTCGGGTTCCAGGCCATCACCCCCTGAGAGTGTTTACACCAGACACGCTTTCTGAGTCATTCCGTTTCAAACCTCACTCAATATGCCGAATGTAAAAGTTCAGTCTTACTTTTCTGTCAGATATATTTCTGAGATTTTACTCACTTCTCAAATTTTCATCACATTAATCTAATTAAATGTTGACTATAAACATTATATCTAAATGTTAAATCTAAACCTAAATGTGAAATCTAAACCTAAATGTCATTATCTGACTAATAGGTATATTTTATACAATTTTTCTTCTACATATTTATTATCATATGAAGTATTCACACAGTTCTGCCTTTACAGAGATAACCATGTTCAGTTTTGAATTGACTAACATCGTCAGGGAGGCACTAATTAAACTTATTATTATTAAGAGATGTTTATAATTGTGGTACAAGTAGTAGTACTACTAGTAGTAACCATGAAGGTAGTATTGTTACTGTTATTCTTAGTATTTTTATTATTAAGTAAGGTGAATACTTGTTTTATTTATTATATATTATTTGAAGTGTTGGGGTTAGTTACTGAAAACCAGTAACTAGTTACAATTACTAGTTGCTTTATTTCAAAAGTAACTCAGTTACTAACTCAGTTACTTACACCAAAAAGTAATGTGTTACTGTGAAAAGTAACTATTTAGTTACTTCTTTTTTTTTTAAGGTTCCCATTAATTCCCTTTTTGCCTTCATTTCAGTATTTTTATTGCACTGGAGAATAATACAATCTGTTGATCAACTTGACATGCATTTGCATCACTAAACTCTGCTAAGCAATGTGGTCTACATACAACACACAAAGACAAAGATGTTGTGGAGAGGCGGAGCCGACGGGCCGACGGCGGGGCAGGGCACGCTGGAGCCCTGTCCAAGATGGCGGCAAGGAGGCGTAGAATGCGGCTGAGCGGAGAGGCGGGGAGTGCCGGGAGCGACGCCGCCGCAATCTAATTCAGGTGCATGGATCGCGCATCGGCACACAATTGACTTATCTCCTCACACTGTATAAAAGGAGGAAAGATAGAGGCAGAATTAGTAGGAGAACCTGCAGCAGAACCTGACGAGCGAAAACGACCTAGAGCGAGATGAAGACAGCGACGACGCGGCCGGCTGAAAGCGAGCGAGGAGCGAGCAGGAACGAAGCAGCTGAAAAGCGACCCGACCGCAGACAAGATTGTGTTATTGACAGAATAAACAAGAGTCAATCCTGCTAAAAGAGATGTCCTTCCTTGATGGTCCTGGGAACCCGCACAACGACGGAAAGAGTCTGTCACAGATGTGTTTCAAAGGGCCATTTTATTTTGTGCCAGAACAAATTGACAAAACTATTTTAAATAGCTGCAGCATAACATACATACGTAACAAACAGCATGATAACAACATGTCACAACATAGCTGTAAACCTGGCTTCACCCCAGGAAGGCACATATGATATGATAATATGTCATGTCACTATATACAGCACACATACTGCTATACACACACCTAGCCAGGCCTTTTTTCTCCCTCAAGGAATTGTGAAATAAAATCATGTTTTCAGTGAAGCCCAGAAAACTACCCATTTCCCCAATTTTAGTTCAGAGAGAAGGAAAGATTGGCCTGGCCCACTAGGATCCTCCTTTATGTATGTCAATTTGTATACATTAAGAGTGATGTGATAATCAAACATTCTAGAAGTATAGCATGAAAGAGCATATAAGAGAATTGACAGTGTGTTTACCCTCAGTGCTGAATGATGAGCAGAGGCAGAGTTTGGAATGTCTTCCTTAGCTTGCTTTTCATGTTTATGTACTGTCCACTGTGTCTAGGAACTTGGAACATGTTCTCGTGCCATTTGCTGTTTGAGGCCGGTATCATGCTAATTAGCTGCCTGAAAGCGGGTGACTCCCTGTAGAAATATGTATTCTGCATGTCTTCTAGCACTTACGCTGCAATGGCTCTATCAATGTTGTCCTGGCGAGCAGTCCCACCATTAAAATCCTTTAGTGGAGGTGAAGTGGCACCGGAGTCTGTGTTTTTCTTTACTAGCTTCCTTGTACTTTGCAAACACTATTTATGAATAATCTCTTAAACAGGATTATAGCAGTACATTGTTTAACTTCTTTGGTTAATCCATTACATAATTTATATTCCACATACCGATATGCAAAACGTTTTTAGTGTTGTATGAGTATACAAATGTTTTAAGTTATTTTTCCATCTAAAGTTATATTTATTCTCTTTAGTTGAAACAAATTGTTGTACATTCTTGGGTATATTATTTTGATTAAATAATGGGTTGTACTTGTATAGCGCTTTTCTACCTTCAAGGTACTCAAAGCGCTTTGACACTACTTCCACATTTACCCATTCACACACTGATGGAGGGAGCTGCCATGCAAGGCGCCAACCAGCACCCATCAGGAGCAAGGGTGAAGTGTCTTGCTCAGGACACAATGGACGTGACGAGGTTGGTACCAGGTGGGATTTGAACC